>NC_135318.1:85285908-85499478 GCF_048772815.1 Callospermophilus lateralis
GTACATGAGTAGTCATTATCACTCATAGGTGGGTCTTGAAGGTGGGATAGTCAGATCCTCCCTCAGGGCCTGGCACCCAGTAATAGTTAGATGACTATTCGCCTAAATCATTGAAATTTTATGAATGTTTTAATGAACTACATTTTGTTGGGTTGTTAAAATAACATGAGCATTAGAAGTATGAGTTTGGCAAAATTTTGTAGTAAGTACAAAATGATATTTTCAGTGTGATTTTTAATGGCACTTGAAAATTAATATTCATAAATAAACTATTTTAGATTTTTATACTGTTGATAAATTTTTAAAATTTATGATAGTCTTCATGATAAAATATGTAACTTAAAAAAATCAACTGGCAAACTTGATCTCTACCTCCTCAAAAACAGACTTACCTCTGGGACTCCTGTCCAGTTATCTGTTCTAACATGAAGGAGAATGGTCCTCCATATTTTGTGGACTTTTAAGGATTGTTGCATTTATGTGAGTGGAATTGGGTCCTTGAGCATATTTGAATTTACACTGTTTCTTCATGCATGTAGCTTGAGATATTTTATTTTTTAAATAAATTTATCTTCTGGGTGTATGGTAGTTGGGTTTTAGGTTACAAATGTGTTTCTATTATCAGCAATAAATTCCATAGATTCTAATGATTTTAAGTATAAATAGTATTCAATTCCTTTAACATATTTTGATCATTGACCATCTGCTTTTGACCAACATAGAGAATTTTATTAGACAAGCCCTTGTATGTATCCAGAAGCACTTCATAAACTACTATGAGTGCCATGAGCACTTTTTTCTTTTTTTCTTTCTTCTATTTTTAACCAAAGGAGGCTAAAGAAATTCAAGATTCTTCTCTAGTGAGATGACTCTTCAGCAAGAGTTCAGAAAATGGACAAAATCTTTGCAAAAAGGAAGAAAAAAATATTAACAGAAAGGCAGAAGTACAGAAGGAAAGGGTATGTTGAGAAGCCACTGAAAGATGTTAGGGATATGACATGATTAGGTTTGTGCTTTTGAAAGAAACTTGAGGTCAATGTGAAGAATGATTATAAAAAAAAAGTCATGAGAAAAGTGATTCTAAAACTTTTCTGTTGCATATTTTCTATGTAAACAGTTAAGTAAACATCTTTAGATTTTAGAATGTAACATAGGTAAAACAAGCTATATTATACAGGGTTCTAGCAGTCAACTTTGTGACCTCAATGTAGCTGTACATCAGAGTGTTTCTTCTGAAATTCTGAATAAGAACCAGTGGACTGAGGAATGAGATCAGCTAAAAGGCCTTGCAGCATTTCTGTATATTTGACTTTATAGACTTGTTGTTAGAGTTGATGTATAGGGGTAGGGAAAAAGGCAACTACAGACCAGTGTTTCCCAAATTTTTATGTGCATATGAAATTCCTGGGAATTTAAAGGTGAGTTCTGATGTAGATGCTGCAGGTCTGGGGCAGGGCCTGAGATTTAGCATTTCTATCAATTCACAGTGATGCCAACATTCTTTGTCCATGGACCATGTTTAAGTAGCCATAGTGAAATAATTTGGCTGTTAAGCACCAAAGACAATATGACGATGTTATCATTTGAAGTAGAGAAAAGAAGGGGAAAATAAAAGATAGAATTCAAGGAATTTGAGTATTTTGGGGACATTCAGGTAAAAAAAATCATTGATAACTGGAAATTGGGATATTATGGATAAGGGGAGAAATATGGCCTAGAAGCACAAATTTGGGAATCAGCATTTCATAGCTGGTAGTTAAGGCTGTGAGAATCTTGTTACCTGCAAGAAAGAGATAAAAATAATATTTAAAAATTTACTGATTTTAGAATTTAACTCATTCATATAATTTTTAATTTTCTTGTTTGGTTTTATTTGTAGTCAGAGAAAATACCTTTACTTTAATTATTTATAATCTGTGGTGCTGAGGTTAGAACCCAGTACCTCACACATGGTAGGATGTCTTTCCTGAGGAAGTTGCAGTTAAACTGAGATCAAAAGGCTGAGTGGAGGTGACCTACAAAAAGAGGAGAAGATGGACATGCAAGCAATGTCTTAGAGGGGATAAGAGGCTGCAGGTTGGTGTAGTTCAGTGTATCTGACACATGGATATGTGGGGTGAGATTGTTGGGGGGTGATCTTGGAGAAGTGAACAAAGCCCATGCTAGGAAGTGATACCTGAATATCGGGATGAGAGCAGACAACGATGTAGAAGGAAATAGTGTTATTCTACCTTGTTGTAGTTCAAGTTGTAGTCTTATGCTTATGGTTTTACAAGGCTTTTATTGGCTGACCTAACAATGGAATGTTACATTATTTCTATAGGAAAAAAATTTTCTGCGCTTTAAAAGCTGTACTATGATTTACCTTTAAAAATTGTTTTTAAGCCATTTGGTAACTGCTTGGATAATTGCATATCTCTAGTACTTTTTGCTATTAACGCTAAAGATGTGCTTTTACTGATATTTTTCAATAAAGCTACAGTATTGATTTTGTCACTCTCTGATATAAGTCAAATGTATCACTCTAGGTATGCAGTTGAATTTTATTTTCTTGACCAGATTTAGAAAATATATAAAAATAAATATCATAAATTGTTTGGTTTTCAAGATGCTCTTAAAAGTTAAGAATTTCCTCTGTAAACTATATTAATGGATATGTTATATACCAAGAAAGTATGAAAAATAAAGCTGAAATGATAATTGTAATTAATAGAAAGTAAAAGATGAGTATGGTTTCACTACTGAAGTCAAGTGAAATGCAGAAATTTAACAATAAATGTATAAAATGCCTATCTTTTGAAAATACACAACTATAGGTCATCATCATCATCTCATCATCATCATAATCATCAACAGAAACTATTACTAGCATAGAAATACTTGAAAATGTAAAACAAGAAGCTGTTAAGTGAAGTGCCTTTGTAAACTAAGTTATATGAGCTTTATTTAGTTTAATGAAAATATAGGCTGTATCTGAATCTCTGAAGTTCCCAAGAATGACACATGCAAAGTTAATTTCACCCACATCCATCTAAGAAAAAGCATTTTTTCTGTATTATTTTCTTGCTTACAGCTGGCAAGAATAAAAAAAAAGACTCAACTGAAAATGACTGCAGTAATAAGTACATTTTATTATCTTATATCACTAGAAGATCTGGTTTTATAGTTGCTTCATGCAGCAACTAACTACTGTCCTCAGACACTGGTTCTTTCTGTCTTTCCATTATACAATCACAGATGAGTTGCCTTTTGTTGTCAGACTTCTCCATTTCTGATGTACAGCTGGCAGCTTGAGCTATAAGAATTTCACCTACATATCAAAGTCATCAAGATTGTAAGAAAAGAGTGTATCTCTTATATTTCTTTTTTTTAGAGTGAAAAAGAGTTTCCTAGAAGTCTTCTAGAAGACTTGACATCTCTAGCCAAAATTGCATCTCATATGCATCAATGGCATCTCAGGAGCCTACACCTCTTGATTAGCTGAGGCTAATAAAAATTCACAGCACTCCAACTCTGCCAGTGTGAACATAAGTAGAATTCTGTTCTTCTAACTACTCCCAAGGCAAATTTATTTTTGCCTGGACTCTTAATCCCTTTCAGTCTCTTGGAAGATCCTGTTCTGTTTATCATTTCTTCTCTCTTATATTTTCAGTTTCTTCCCCTCACTCCTTTTAGTTCAAGTTTATTGGAAGAAGAATCTACAGATGCCATCTTCATTTTCCCCCTCTCATTTTTATTTCTTAAATTTCCTGCAGTTTGGATTCTGTTCTCATAAAAGCCTCTATTCTGTCATTTTCAGTGACCATCTGATTCCATTATTCTTTGCCACTCACTTTAATTTTTTAAATTGATTTCTTTCAGTTTTTTTCTTTCTGTTCTCTATTTCACTTATTTGTACATACACATTATAATCTTATTTTTCTACTTGTATAGGATTTTTTTTCTTTTTCTAGGGTTTTCTCTTCTTTATCTAAAAGATTAGATTATTGATTTAAACCATTTTTATAGCTGTTATTTTTTTCTCCCTGTAGTGTTTTATTTAGCTCTATCCTAATAAATGTTGGTATTTGTCTTTGGAAAATGTTTTTTTTTTAATCTTTTAATTTTTAGATTAGTTATGCATGGCAGTAGCATGCATTTATGCACTTTGATATATTATACAGAAATGGGGTATGATTTCTTGTTTTTCTAAGTGTACATGTTGCAGAATCATATTTGTCATATAGTCACATATACATATAAAGTAATAATGTCAGTTTCATTCTACTTTATTTTCCAACCCCACATCTCCTCCCCTCTCTTTCCATCACTTCCCTCCACCTAAGCTAAGGTAATGATATAATTATTCTCTAATTATTGATATGACATGTTTCTTAAATGGCCCCTGCCTTATTGTGAATTAGTATCTGCATACTAGTGAAAAAGTTTGGCCTTTGGTTTTGTAGGATTGGATTATTTTGTTTAGCATGATATTCTTCAAGTCCATCCATTGACTGTCAAATTCCATAATTTCAGTCTTTTTTAAAGCTGAGTATTATTCCATTGAGTGTATATACCACATTTTCTTTATACATTCAATTCTTGAAGGACACCTAGGTTTGTTCCATAGCTTAGATATTGTGAATTGAGCTGCTATAAACATTGACATGGGGTATGTTGTGTTTTTGTTTTCATGTTTTACAGGATATTTTCCCACTTTCTTTATAAATTTCTTCTTTAAAAATTTGGTAATTTAAGAATATTTTGTTCTATTTCCCCTTATTTGTAAATTTCCCCAAATTTATTCTGCTATTGATTTTTAGAAGGAAATCATTCCATTGCATTTATATTGTTTTGTATGATTTAGTGTTGTTCTTTAAATCCTTTATGGTTGTTCATGGCCTATTACATGGTCTATTTTGGAGGATATTTAATGTGCACTTAGAAAGAATGTCTAATGTATTTTTCGGAAGAGTATTCTGTATATGTCTGTAAGTCTGTTGTCTTACAGTGTTGTTCAAAACTTCTCTGTTCTTGCTATCTTCCTTATTGATTTTTCTATGTAGTATCATAAGGGAAAGTTGAAGTCCATAATTAATACTTTTGCATTTATTTATCATTTTACTTTTTATTTCCCTCTGATGTTAGGTGGAAATGTTATTTTAAATTATTGATATGACTTGTGTCTTTAAAACCCCCAAAAGATCATGGGTTGAAGGCTCAATCCAATAATTGCAGAGTGGATGGGGTGATAGGATCATGAGGCTTCTGTGTTGAGAGCCACAGCTGAGTCAAGATGGCGCCTGGCATTTTGCCAGAAGGAGTGGTTGAGAGGTGACCCAAGGGAGCCATTAAAATGATAATTAAGTTAAGCTGTGTATAATTGCTGTGACTGGATGATGCTGGATTGAAATAGGCTGTGTATTCAGTTGTATATAATCTGTCAATAGGGTGGCTCCTTCTGCCTCAGGAGCCCCCTACTTTTGAGTTCTCCCAGAGTTCCTGGAGTTCCCCTTCTCATGGAGCCCTGTCTAGGGCAGGGAGAATTCTCGGGGAGTGTGCTTGTGGTGCCAGGGGAGTTCTGGCAATTAAGGAGTTCCTGTTTGAACCTACAAGTGCCTCTTGGCGGCTCTGTTATTTGTGCCCAGCCACACTGCAGCACTTCTGGCCTTATGAATGGATCCATACATTTCTTGATTAAATGCCTTAATAGGTTTTAGGGGAATGGCTTTTTTGTACAAGTGAGATCTCTGTGTGTCCTGGATACCATGAGATCAGCAGCTTTCCTCCACCAAGTGCTTCTCTGATTATTCACCAACTTGCTGTAGACCTAAAGCAATAAGGCCAATCTACCATGGACTGAAACATCTGAAACCATTAACCAAAAATAATCTTTACACTTAAACTTAATCTTTTTTAAGGAAAATATTTTTCAAAGTTCATTTGTTTGAATTCATTTACATATAAATATGTGGATACAGAGGATTTTGTGTTCATTTTATAAGAACTTACTTCTGATTGATATTTCTCATTATCAAAAAAGACATTCTGTGTGCCTTTAAATAGCTTCATTTAATCTCCTTTTTGTGGTATTATTGTATATATATTTAAGTAACTCAATAAGTACATACAAGTTTTACTTTACGTAATCATAAATTTTAAAAGAAATGGGAGAAGAAACAAGAGCATGTTAACATTCATAGCTAGTTACAATGAACTTTTTATTTTTTATTCTTTTCGTTTATTTCTGCAGATTTAGGTTCACTCTGGTATCATTTCCTTAATCTCATAGAGCTGAGTCACACTTACTTTTTCTGTAAAATTACACATTGACAAGTTTATAACAATGATTGGATATTACAACAATACAATTTTATATTTTTAATCAGATTACTCTTTAGAAATGCTTTTTGATTGAATTAGAGAGTAGAGTATAATTTGTAGAGGAAACATGAATAAGATGTTAAAAAAAATTGGTGTTTGAATAAAAGGTGATAGGAGGCTGACATTTATAAATAAGGGGAACAGTTCTTATACTTCTTGTTTTCAGCAGCAATATACAAAAAATGGCAAAACCTTAAATGTGTGGTGGACACCATACACTTTTATTCTCTTGAAGTTGAATATTAGCTTCCACTTAGAACACACAACAGCTGTTTTAGCTACTCTGAGATCACTTCCACAAGAGATGCTTCTGAATTTCTCTCCTAAATAAAATTTCAGCAGAAAGACAGAAATAAGAAAGTTTTATTGAAAAGCTGTCATTCATGACTACACAAAGGTTCATCCAATCTCAATGGAAAGTTTAATGATATTCATTGTTGAGTAATATCTTGACTTGAATTCTAATATCTAAGAATGTATTTGCAAATTCACTCTTATTTGATCATACCTAGGCATCTGTAGGCACTATAGATAAATTTTTCAGTACGTTTCTGTTAACATCTTCAAGATTTTTTTGTAGTAAAGCAATTATTCTACTAAAATCACAGGTTATTTTAATCCCAGTCCTTAGTTTTGTGGAGAAAAAAAAATTATAGGTAGTACAGAGACCTTTTAGATGTGTTTAATTTTAAAAGACAGATACAGTACCACAATTAGGGTCAATTTTTTCTTTCATTGCACAGCCAAAGAAAAAAATCAAAAAGTAGTACAGACATGAAGCCAGTTTTTCTAACATAATAAAGTCAGAAATTTAAGGCAATCTTCTGATTTTATTCTTTTAGTTTTGACCAGTGGCAAATTTATGTGACCCTTTGCAGTTTCTGATTCTCCATTTGTGTTCAACTGAATGAATTGCTACCAGCAAGACCATGGAGGAAAAACTATAACTAACTGGTTTCTCATAGAATATGTTTGTAAATTTCTAGAATTTTAAAAAATATTACTAGTTAGTCAATGATTAAATGTCTTACTAGTCATTACCTTTAGAAAATGTGGGAGCAATCACAGTGTATATTAATATTTTATTTAACCCAATACTTTTCAAATTTGTTTGAACTTGGAAATACTAACTTCATCTTCCTTCAAACTTACATTATTTATTTCCTTTTTAAGCATATTTATTAAAATCTCCCACAGGACAAATCAGGAATTGTCACTATTAAATTTCCTACACATGGCTTGTGTGCACAAAGCACACACACACACACACACACACACACACACACACACACACAAGATATATTATTTTGCTTTTTTTTTACCTTAGATTGCTCTAAATAATCAGGAGTTAACCAAGCATAGTAGAAGTTAAAGTTATGTCTGGGGGAAAAGAAAAGGTTAGGTTAGAAATAAAATGTAACTTTCCTTTTCTACACTGAATACTTGTTTTATATGCACTTTCTCATTAGTCTAAATTCCTTTTGTAACCTAAAGAACAAAAAACTACTAAAAAGATTAAAAACTTGTTAAGAGAAACCATATTTTATAAAAGGATCATGTATTTCAAGATTTTGTATATACCAGCCTCTGGTATTTTTAAAATCACTTTGTGTAGAAAATACCTAAATTTGTAAACATTTTTTTCCAAAAGAAGCTATGAAGGAAGGGAAATCTGATTACATAAAATTAACATCCCTTGTTTTTGTTAACATTGTATTTTTTACAGGTTCTGTTGTTTTCTATTGGTATACTTTGCCATCATTTTCTACTTATATGCAAGGTGAGGAGAAAGGTTTATGTGTTTTCAATATCTAAACTTGCATACTGTATGGTATCTGGTAGGGTTTCAGTAAATGACAGATAATAAAGATTCAACAAATCAAAAGCAATAGGAGGCTAATGAAGCAGTTCATAAAGAATTGCTTCTAATTTGACCTACTTACATTAGAAAAAGACACAGGAATAAAATCAGTGTTGACGTTGACTCTGATCATGCAACTTGAGAAGCACTAATAATAATTTATTTCTAATAATAATTAAGAATTTGGTTAGAGTAGATATATACATGGAGTCCAGGGCCAGTGGATGTAGCATATACCAATGTGGGAATCATAAAGAGTGCAGCACCATAGCAGGCAAATGTGCAAGTGGCCAGAAGATGAATGGTGTCTTGAAGATGTGCACAGGTCAGCTGAAGATCTTGATTATGTTGTCACTGAGAGGCAGAATGGGGTGGGAAGAGAAAGGACTATTTCTTAGTTATTTATGCTGCTGGATCCTGGGCACATTGACCACAACCATATAACTTCTTTTCCTCTCTGATGTGTGGTTTGGTCTTTGGAGAATTTTTCTTGTAGGCCTACTATCTGTGACACAGGCCACATTACATAAGGTGCTCCTGGAATCTCTGGTACAATGCAGATTTTTCTTCAGTGAATTATCAGGCAAGATCATGGAGGAAAGTAATTACTTAGGCATAGACCTTAAATGAATCCTTTGTACTTGGAAGCACCATCTTCTCTCTTTTGCATATATAGTAGTTTTTAATTTTAGGCAGATTACTAGAAGTATATTAATATAGTCTTGGGTAATTAAACTCCTGTTAGGAGACTCTTTTCAAAGGCCCTCTTTTGATTTAAATGGGGACTCCACAGTTCAGTTCTCCTTGAATTCTAGAAGTGCAGGAGAGGTGTAGGTGGGACAGAGTCCTTGCCTGGTGCCAGCTCCTGTTAAGAGCATCTGGGGAGCCACGTTGGAGCCTGACATGAACTAAAGCCATTTTAAGGAGCCATTCCAGATGGAGCAATGGCTTTGGAGGGAGAAGGATATACTTCTTTGGGAAGGACTGGAGGAGCAGGGAAGGAAAATGTTACTCCATTTGCAATGTTGTAGAACAGAGTTGTCATCGAGTGCCAGATTAGAGGTCCTGGCAAACTGTCTAGAAAGGAGGGCATTTTTAAAGCCCTTGGAGAATCTATGTGGAAACAAACATCTCTGTTCACACATGAATGACTTCAAGCCTCAATGTCACCATCAGGTCAGAATGCTCTTTCTCACCCAGCATAACAGACAGGCCCAGGTTCACTACATATTCTTCCATGAATGGTCAACCTGTGTTGGCATGATTCATCCTGTCTGCCTGTCTCAAATCTGCACCTTTGGGTGAGGCTTACTGTTTTCAGAAAAGCCAGAGGTACCCTTGCATGGGTGCACTGCTTTCCTGGGAGCTGCATGGCTGAACAGTGGGTTCAAAGAAAAGCATAAAGGGGCTGGGGTTTCTGGGCAGTGGACCCATGTACAGACAGCACTCTTGGACATTCCCAATTTTTAATCTTAAATGAATCTTTCCTTCTTTTCAATTGTTTGTCTCAGGCATTTTGTCACTGTGTTGGCAAGTGATCTAATATAAGAAAAAGGGAGTCTCAAAATTTTCTTAAGAATGTTGTTCAGAGTAGATGATTTGACAATAGAACTAAATGATTAGTCAACAAAATGAACCATGTGAAAAATCACCAAAATTTTTGAAACAAAGCAAAACATTTTAGTAAAGTATACGTATGAGGTAAAGATAAAAATTACAATTGTTATCATTGGAAATAATTTTGAGCAGACAGATAACTGACATTTAACCAATCAACAGCAACAGGATGCATCTTATGAAGTTCTTAAAGCTCCACTTTGCTTACATTAGCAAAAGACAAATGGATGAATAAAATCAATGTTGGCTCTGACCACCTTGAGTAACTGCAAAAACAAAACAAACAAAGAAACAAGAAAAAAAAAATAGAAGGAAGGAATTAAGACAAGGTGGATGGAAGGAGATAATAAATTAGGAGGTAAAATAAAGACAGGAGAAAATGATGACACCATAAAGAAAAACAATGAATACAGAAAAGGATTTCTCAAAAAGTTTGCTAAACTTTATGTGGACAAGTCCAAGTGAGAGAGAAAAGTACAATGAGCAATACCAAATATAAAAGTAATGTGAATTGATCCTACGATGTTACAGTAACTTAGCACTGGGTATTACTCTTGTAATGCTGTATCATATTAAAACCAATTATCTCAGTGACTACATAGATGACAAGCATCTTGCAAATCCAATTATCAAACTTCTTTCAAGAAAAAGTGGACGAAGTGCTGCACGGAGCTCTGGCAGTGCTGGGGAAAGAGCAGCAATAATCAGGCTGCAGCCTAAGGTACAAGAGCAGCAAAACACGTATGAGGCAACAACAGAGGGGAACCAATGCTACTCTGCCTTAAACACACACACTTCTTCTGCCACTCTTTTGTCAGTGCAGGCACACAAGGCACCTGAGGCTGATAGGGCTGCTATGTAACCTGAACGCTGCAGGAGGAAGGGGACCCAATAGGGGTCTGGCCGTCCAAGCCTCTGGGGAGCAAGTGGGTAGTCACTACTGAAGGCTCCCATTCTTAGCACTTGTTTGCCCATTCCTGTTGCCTGGCTGGCCTGAGTGACTATCTATTGCCCCAGTTCCTACACTCCATGGTGACGATTGATTAACTGGGAGAGATGGACTGCAGTGTGCTCAAAAGGCTGATGAAGCTGAGAGAGAACCACCAAGGCAGAGGCTGTAGCTTCAGCGGCAACCATGAGGAGGTTGGGAGGTGATGGTTGCCCTGGGTTGTGGGGCGGGGTGAAGGGTGAAGTGCATGGCAGCAGCAGGGCTGACAGCAGCTGCAGTCTCTGAACCCTGGGGCTAGGGAGCGCTATCAAGCTCTTGCTTTTCGACTTTTTGCACATTTTTCCTATCGGAGGTTCGGTCCACCTTCTTTGATACAACACACAGGACAATAGGCAGGCCAAGGGCTCCATGAGCCTGGAGTCCATCCTGCACACCCAGGAGGAAGTGCTCCCTCTTGTGCTCTAGCCTCTACTTGGCTATCATCCTATACTTTGAGTGGAGCCCACTCCAAGGGCTCAGGGAGGACCACACCTTGACCCTAGTACTGCAGCGACTCCACCCTAAGCCCCAGTGAATAAACATCTGCTTGCTCAAATCTGGCTGTGAGACGTTTTCCTCTGCTTACCCAGAATTCTCTTCTAATTCTGCCCTGGCAAACCTTCCCCCCTCCCCCCCAGTGCCACAGAGTCCCTTCACCTGGGGTGCAGCTCCAGTGGAACCGCTCTGTGCATCCAGGTGGCAGGGTCCCTTGGAGATTCTTTGGTTTCTCCACTTCCACGGTGCCTACCATGCTATCTGGAGAGACATGCTGCACGCCCTAGGAATCACAGCCATGTTGAATGTCTCCTTTCAATGCCCAAACCACATGGAAGGACGCTACCAGTACAAACGCATCTGGTGGAAGAAAACAACAAGTCATTCATGGATTCCAGGTTCATGGAAGCCATGGTTGTAGGACTGTGCAGTGAACGACTGCTGCAGGCCAGGAATGGTGCACTGCTAGGAGGGCATTCTGTTCTCTGCTACCATCTGCTTGGCTTAGCAGATGATGAAGGAACACCTGAGGCTTGAGAAGGCCTTGAGCTGCATGGAGCAGCTGTCCAAGGTGCTGGCCACATCCTACCCCTCCAGGCCTGCCGGCCCTTCAGGCCCCTTAAGGGAGCTGCAAACCCTCTTCTACCCTTACTTCACAGTTTTTCTTCAGCTTCCCTATCTCTTTGGGTGTGCACTTGGCCCCCAGCAGATTGCAGGACCTGCACAACCCCAGCACTAACTTCCCCAGAACTCAGAGCCACTCACCTAACTCCTGAAACCAAGGTTGCCTGCCAGCAATGGATGCAAGATCCTCATGTGGGATCTAACAATATACAAATTTGTATCAAGAGTATATAATGACTCTAATATCTACTATGGCAGATGTCTTTTTCTCCATTCATCATGCCTTCTACTACTGCATATACTGAAAATATATAAGTGCAGTTTCCCAGTCTCATCTGGATTAAGGGTTCCAATTCTTCAATGAGATAAATTAATGTGAGGCGAACCTACATGTGTATATGGACAATTGGGGTAGGAGTGTAATGTAGGAAATTTGTCTTCTTGTGAAGAAAGTGAGTGTCCTGATCAAGCTCTGGAGTTGGATTCCTGGCAACAAGGTGTTAAGTGGCAAAAGTTGGGGGGGGGAGCAGTGTCCTCTGGAATATTTTTGTGCTGTGTTTGGACTTTTCTCCTGGCTCCATTATTTTTATATTTGTGAAGCATACAAACAGAGTCTCTGTCCTTCCTGGAAATTTTATAGATATCTTGAATATATTAAATATCTTGAATATATTCATTAAAGTAATATAATTACATTGTATTATATAATTAATTACATATAATTATTTGTAATTATATATAATTATATTATATAATTATTAGAGTGAATTCTACTCTCTGAATATAAGACCTGACTGATGTCTTACTTGTGAAGATTAAGTTGATTGACCTAAAACATAACATTGCTATGTTAATGAACTTTGATGAAAAATAACTGACAAGAACAACTTTTAGAGGAGAGATTTATTTTGGGTCACAATTTTAGCGTGTTCAGACCATCATTATCTGGCTCCAAGGCAGAAATATTATAGTGGAAGGATGTGATGGAGGAAAGCTGCTCAGCACATGGGAGCTGGGAAGCAGAGAGAGAGGAAGGGACCAGGACATATATAGTCTAAGGTCATTCTCCCATTGACTTTCTTTTTCCCATCATGACTCACCTACTTACAGTTACCAACCAGTAGTTCATTAAAATTTTTAATTCATCAAGTGGATCAATTAGCTCTCTTAATCCAACTGTTTCACCTCTGAACATGGTTGTCTTATCTAACACTTGAGTTCTTTAGAGGATATTTCTAGATCCATACCATAATAATTGCCTTGCACACAGTCAATACTCAGTACCTATTTTCTATTATTATCACTACTGCTACACATACAAGAACTACCACAAGATGTGTAGGAAGAAAAAACCCATTATAAATAATAACAACAACAAACTAAATATTTATGGGAAAAAATATAAGAAAGCTGTGCAAGCTCTATTGGAAGGATGATTTAAAATGCTAATTTATGTACAAAAAGAGACATGAATATATTTTTCTTCAAAAGACTTAATATCATTAAATTTTTGCTTCTGCCTAAAAGATTCAAAAAAGACTATGATTTCAAAAGAAATACCAACATGATTTCTTCAGTTTTAGAACAAGGCAAGCTGATTTTTAAAATTTCTTTTTAGTATGTATTTTTTAGTTATAGTTGGACACAATACCTTTTTATTTATTTATTTATTTATTTATTTATTTATTTATATGTGGTGCTGAGGATCAAACCCAGATGCTAGGCAAGTCTCTACTGCTGAACCACAACCCCAGCTCCAAGAAGTGCTGATTTAAAAAAATCATATTGACAAACATTCTAAGGAAATTCAAATTAACTTACAAATAAAAATGTAAAAGAAAATTATATTTTAAAAAATTGATACACAAAAGTGATACACACAATCAAAACCTTTGGTGGACTACCAATTTGTAGGAGTACCCCTAAAATAAGGTTTTTTGAAGGACAATTGTGTTTCTTCTCATTTTTAACAGCTTTTTAGTTGTAGATGGACACAACAGATTAATTTTATTTATCTCTTTTTATGTGGTTGTGAGGATCAAACCAGGACCTCACACATGTCAGGCAAGCTCTCCGCCACAGAGTCACAACCCTAGCCCCAAAGGACAATTGCTTTTAGTAGAGTCAGTATAGAGAGTATAGAGTGATACTCTTGATAGTGACTTTCACAATTGGTTTATTTAGAATATTATTTCATATTTTTTATATTTATATATAATTATATGGAATTATATGTAATTATATTATATAATATAATTAATAGAGTGAATTCTACTCTCTGCATATAAAACCTGACTGATGCCTTATTTGTGAAGATTGAGTTGATTAACCTAAAACATAACATTGCTATGTTAAAGAGCTTTGATGGAGAATACCTGACAAGAACAACTTTTAGAGCAGAGATTATATATATATATTTTTTTCTAAGTAAATTACACTATTCCTTGCCTAAATAAATAGGAATCACTGATGTTTTCAAGAGGTTGAGAAGAGCAAAAGGAATTATCCTAAAGACACACTGTTTAGAAAAGAACCTGTTGTTAGAGAAAACATAGGTGTAGTTTTTAATTTTTACATCTCTGTGATTTGGTTTTAATTTCACCTTGGATGTCTCCTTTACTTTCAGCATGTTTTGTTGTTGTTGTTGTTTTCTTATCTTTACATATTGAAGATATTTTCCTATCCTTATCCTGAAAAACACAAGGATTGCAGACAACAGCAATAGAAATAAACCAATAAAAGAGTGAAGGGCACATGCTCTTTCTTGGACAGATCTTGTCATATCTCCTGCAGGCCCACTGTGGATATTTCTTGAAAATGCCTGCTCCCCACAAAAAGGAGGACCCAGTCAATAGAACAGTGGCAGTTTTTTTCTTATTGCAAATGCCTTAGCAGTTGCCCTTCTCTGCTCACTGTTAACTTTGAGCTCTGACTTCAACTCATACCCAAAACATATGAAATCTACTACAAGAAGCATCACTCCCCACATGCCCAAATCTGGAAATCCACAGGCTGTCAAAGACCCATGATACTCAGCCCCAGCACAGACAGTTTTCTTCTTTCCAGTAATATTACAAGGCATGTCAGAATTGACCTAGACATTGACACACTACATACTCCCATCTAAAGTATTTTCATTTTTACTCATAGGAATGCAATTGGCATGATTTGAATGAACTTTCTGGTAGCAGAACATGGGGAGGTTCCTGGAGAGTGGCATTCCTGGAGAGGTCACGGAAGCTCTGCACCTCTTCTCCCTTACCTGTACTCTCTTTCATCTGGCTTCGTGTCAATCTACTCTGTAATATCTTTTGTTGATAGACCACTACATTTGCAAACACAATTGTTTCTCTGAGTCCTGTGAGCTGCTCTAGCAAATAAACCAAATGTAAGGAGGGGATTACAAAACCCAATTTATAGCCTATTTTCAATTTAAATAACATATTTATTGTCATTGTGGTAAATTTTTAAATTTTACCATGAAATTGATCATTGGAGTCAAGGTCCCCACCAGCTGGGAATCAGACCCCAGTTTCCTGGGGAAAGTCACTGGGCACCATTTCTCTACTCACACACATGCCTTTCCTGGAGGGCTGCTTAGGCTTAAAAAAAGACAGGTCTCCTTGCACAAATGTCTCTTCCAGTCCTTAGCCCATGGTTTCATTTGATTATTAACTTTTTTTTTGCTACTAAACTCTAGGACATCTATATATATATATATATATATATATATATATATATATATATATATATATATATATATATATTAAATTAACAGTTTGCAAGTATTTCCTCCCATCTGCAAGTTGTTTTCCACCATGACTTTGTTTGACCACTTCTGCAGTATTGGATAATCATGTACACTATCTATTTTTGCTTTTGTTGTCTGTGCTATTGATGTTATGTCAAAAAAAGAAAGAAAGAAAGAAAGAAAGAAAGAAAGAAAGAAAGAAAGAAAGAGAGAAAGAAAGAAAGAAAGAAAAACAGAGAGAGAGAGAAAGAAAGAAAGAGAGAAAGAAAGAAAGAAAAAAAGGAAGGATACAAAAGAAATAATTGCCAAGACTAATATGAATGAGTGGAGAATGAAGGTTTTTTCCTCCTGTTTTTTTTTTTTTCTAGGAAGTTTATAGGCCTCACAGTTAAGTCTTCTACCCACTTTGAAGTGATTTGCATGTGGCATAAGATAAGCATCTTGTTTTATTCTTTGGCATTTGGGTGTCCAGTTTCTTAGTACCTTGTGTATTTTTAGCCCCATTGTTAAACATCAGCTGACCATACATGCATGGATTTACTGCTGGGCTCTCTGTGCTCTTCCATGCATCTCTAGGTCTGTTTTATACCAGTACTATGGCATTTCAGTTACCATAGCTTTGTGATCAGAAAACGTGATCCCTCTACTTCTGTCACTTTCAAAATGTTTTTATTTGCTTGTTTTAGCTGTTTGAATTTTTTTAGTTTTTTTATGAATTTTAGAAACATTCATTTCTCTTTCTGTAAAACATAGTGCCATTGGAACTTTCATAAGAATTGCATCAAATCCATAGATGGCTATGTTAGTGGTAGTATTTCAACAGCATTAAATCTCCTAATATATGAACATGAAGTGCTTTTTCATGTGTTTCTTTTTAAAATCATCTACTCAATATTATGTAGTTTTCAATGTGCAGAACTTTTATTTGCTTAGTTAAGTTTATGCCTGATTATTTTGTTATTTCTGATGCTATTGACAATAGATGTTCTTCTAATTTCCTTTTCAGACAGTTCATTATTAATGTATAGAAATGCAAGAAAGTTTTATAAATTGGTTTATGAATTCTGCAACTTTACTGAGTTCAGTTACTATTTCTTGCTGATTTTTTTATAGAGTTGTTATGGTTTTGTGTCTATAAGATAGTTATATGCAAATGGAGACATTTTTTACAGCTTCTTTTCTGATTGGGGTGTATTTTCTTTTTTTTTTTTTTCTTTCCTAGCTGCTCTGGCTTGGGCCTCTTTCTCTTATTCCTGTTCATACAAGAACAGCTCCCCCATCACTGCTGAGTATGATGTTAGCTATGAGGTTTTCATATATGGCTTTTATGATGCTGAGTTAATTTGGTGTGTGACAGATGACTGTTATAAGGTGCTCAGGAAAATGAAAATCAGAACCTCAATGAGACATTACAGCATATGCTATAGTTCCATGTGTTCTTATCAAAAACCATCAAAAGATATCAAGTGCTAGTGGGGACTAGGGGGACCAGAACCCCTCTGTTGGTGGGAATGCAAAATGGTGTGGCTGCTATGGAAACTGTTTGGAATTTCCTCAGAAAAATTAAAACTAATGCTCTCAGTAACTGGCCACAACACTTCTGTGTATTTGCTCAATTGAACTGAAATTAAGATTTGAAAAAGGTATCAGCACTTCCATCTTTATTGTAGTGTTAGCCACAGGAGTTGGGACGTGAAAACAATCTCAATGTCCATCAAAAGATGCATAGGTTTACAGATTTTGGCTGATCACCCAATGGAGCCTTAAAGAAAGAAAGAAGGCCTGCAGTCCACAACAACACAAGGGAGTCCCAGATGGCCAAGAGAAGTGGGCCAGTTTCACAACCAACACTGCGGGACTCCACACACAGGAGGTCCCTAAGATGGTCCAACTCATAGACACAGAGAGTAGAAGGGGGATTGCCAGGGGTGGGGGATGGGGACCTGACAATCACCATGTCTAAAATATCAGGGATGCAGATGAAGCAGTTCTAGAGGGCTATGCAGGTATCCAGGCTGCACTGCATGGACCTGGAACTCAGAGAAGGGGCCGCTCCCCTCTTCAATATGTTTTTACAAACTCTAAGAAGAAATAATATATTGAAATGTAATAAATTCCACAGAGGCCTTGGAACATTTTATAAAAAAAACCTACTGTCTACTTCAGAAATTAAGTTTCTACATATATCCATAGTTGTTACATATTTTACCCAAATTAACAATGATGTTTGGTTATAAAACATTGTTTTTACAAAAGTCATACTGTGCCTGATTTTAGCTGGGACTCTCATAAGGCTGGCAAAGCTTTCAACAAGGAGAGGACACCCATGCCTGAGCATTCCAAGTGTAGGAGCTTCAGGGAGGGCAACGATTTGCTTTGACCTTCTGGTCAGACACAATCAAGGCCATTAGATTCCCAGCCAGGGGAGCCTAGGCGTGGAAACATGGGAATCTGACTTGGCCTGATTGGCTCAAGTGTCCATAAGCAGAGGTTTCTAGAATTTTCTGAATTTTCAGTGTACACTCACATAAACCTTTGATTGGTTATGCACAGATCCACCCCATTCAGCAGCATAAGATGTGCCATCATTTTTGGTGACCCAGAGTCCACCAGATCCTCAAGTGTGAAGTCTCCCATGTGGATTCACCACGAACAACAGCAGATGTTGTGCACAGCCTCACCATTTTGCATGTTTTTTTTTCTCTATGTTTGCAGTTTTTGTAAAATCATGAATTTAGTTCAATTCACCTCAAAATCTAAGAGCCTAGAAAATGACCAGCCTGTAAGTGTGGCTTAATAGCATTTTTGTTGATTTCTTCCCGAGCAAAACTCCATCAGAGCTCACTTTGGACAGAAGATACTATAATATTAGGATGTGCTTAGCCCCAGTTATAGAACATCCATCAAATGTTTTTTAAGATTTATAAGATATCTTCTTGTCCCATTTTAACAAGACTCCTGGAGATCTGAGGTCCTAGGACTGGGGTGGCATCAGTGTGAAATCACTGTGGATGCAGGGTCTTTTAGCATTCTGCACTTTCTCAGCACATCAGGACTTCATCTCTTGCCTGCATCCTCTCAGTCACAACATGGATGCCAAGCTCCTAATTTTCAGTTCCTAGAAGGGAGAGTGAGCGTTTCTGAACTCAGCTCAACATGCAGGCTTGTCTCAGTGACTTCACCAATGGAGACCAATCACCTTCCCAATCTGAAAGCACCCCTCAGTCACTTGCCACCATGTTACCATCTACCACAACTCCTGGTTATATCTTTCACCACATAAATGTATCACAATGTGAAGTTATTCTTTTCCAAGTGAAAGAGTTTACTAACCAAAAGGGATGCTCTGGGAAGGTGAGTCTTCAGCCTATGACCTTTTCATGGAGAGGTGGAGGATCAGAGAGGCCTTTGTGCTGTACCCTCACAGGCAGAAAAGGAAGGCTGGTGGAAACCAGGCCAAATTCTGTCCACAAAGTGAAACTGTCCACATGAACAAATTTAAATACATATCTATGTTCTAGTTTTAGAAAGTCTGGAGTTTGACCATGTTCAATCTATGTACCTTTGCATAGTGGTAATTAACTAGAGCAGAGTGGGAGGACCATGCCACCTGGGCTATCCAGTTTGCCACAGTCCCCACCCTGCATGCTGCCTTTGTTTGCCAGCTCATTCCTCTGTTTTTCATGTTCCAGGCCTGGACCTGGAGGTGGCTGGGCTTATGTTCCTGCTTTGATGTATGAAGAATGTTTTTACAATTAATTTCCCTTCAGTCTTGTGATCTGGGAATAGTGAGTTATTATGGTTTTCTGATGGGAGCCATGAGGTTAGAGAAGTAGAACCATGTTCAAGGTCAAGCAGATCACTTCCCATCTGCAGGGCTCCTTAGCATGTACTTAAGTTTCCTGCAATTGCAGGCTCCTCCCACCATGTGCAGAGAGATGGGAGTCAGAGCCCATGTGGGAGACAATCTGGCTGTGCAAAAGGGGTCCAGTGGAAAGGAGCAAGGGGCTCACAGGGTAAGGCCCAGGTCAAAGCCAGCCATGAGCAACCAAGGTCAAAGCCAACTTTGTACAACTTCAATAGTTCCCAGCATCTTCTGCTCTAGCTCCCAGTTTGTGGTGGTATGTGGGGCCCAGAAAGGGACAGAAACAAGATATATAAAAAGAGAGAGACAGAGACAGAGAGCAGTGCACAAAGGAAGACTGACTGAAAGGGACAGAAAAAGAGGCTGAGGGTGGGAGGGAAGAGAACTTCAGAGAGCAGGGGGAAGAGACGGAGAGGCTGGGGGGAGGGCAGAGTCCAAGAGCTTCAGAGAGTTGGGTGGCATTAGGCTCCAGGGACCAGGACTCCAAGACAAGAAGCTGCTTCCATCTCCCAGGAATTGATGCACCTAATTCCTAGGTTCCCGACCCCTGATTCACAGGACTGTGAGTTCTGTGTACATTGGACACCACATGCCTATGTCTTCCTAGGGTCCTATCTGCCCAGCCCATCTTTGGCCTGATCTCCCAGGCTGTCAGAGGTCCCCCTCCTAGAGAGAACAGATATCCCTTCCTTACCTCTCTCCCATGGATACAGGGAATCCCCTGGAGTTGTGGTGGGAGGTGGTCCCCCTGACCCTTGCACAGTCTCTGGGTCCTGCATTGTGAATTCAGAGCAGATGCCCTGCCCAGGAAGTTCAAGGGAACATATATGCATCTGTGGTCTCCATGGAGACCTGTGAGCAGGTTAACCTCCCTGAGCAGCTGGGTGGTAAAGCTTTTTTTTTTTTTTTTTTTTTTTTTTTGATAGTGAGGATTGAACTCAGGGGCCCTCAACCATTGAACCACATCCCAAGCCCTATTTTGTATTCTATTTAGAGACAGGGTCTCACTGAGTTGCTCAGCTCCTTGCCTTTGCTGAGGTTGTCTTTGCACTTGCAACCCTCCTGCCTCAGCCTCCTGAGCAACAGTAATTACAGGTGTGTGCATTGACAACTAGCTAAGATTTTGTCTTTGCTGAGTCACTTGTTGAATGAAAATTCTATAAGTAAATCTGCAAGTGTCCTGAGGGACAGAAACTGCCCTCCTAGCCCCATGTAGCCTGGTGGACCAAAACACCCATTTGGGGCCCCTGATGAACTCTTTGGGGACTTACGCACAGGATCTGCTCAATGAGGCTCAGATCCACCTGCTGTTTTTAAAATAGCTGATGCCAGCTAGGGTTCTAATATGGAAACCCCCATATGTGCCCTGAAGAAAGGAAACTACCCTGGGTGGCTTGGACAAGAAACATAGAAACATGTTTCTGTTCCTTTCTGGGCCCACATACCACCACAAACTGGGAGCTAGAGCAGAAGATGCTGGGAACTATTGAAGTTGTGCAAGGTTGGCTTTGACCTTGGTTGCTCCTGGCTGGCTTTGACCTGGGTCTTGCCCTGTGAGTCCCTTGCTCCTTTCCACTGGACCCCTTTTGCACAGCCAGATTGTCTCTCACCTAGTCTCTGACTCCTGTCTTTCTGCACATGGGGGGAGGAGCTTGCGATTGCAGGAACCTCAATCTCATGTTTGGGAGGGAGAGGCAGGAAACTAGGCTGTGGGGGGCTGTTGATTTATTCAGAAAAACCCAGAACTTTGCTATGAATCAGCAGTGAACTTCCCACACTGCCTCTCCTCTCACAGCATTCACTGGGCCCTCAGCATTTTGCCAAGTAAACAGGATGCTTCCAGCCGGGAAGACAAGCCTGTACCATGATTTCAAGATTGGTAAGGGATTGTGCCAAGTGGGGCAGGCAGAGAGAATTGACACATGCGTAGGGAGACGAAGACAAGAGTGACCAAATTAGAGCACAGGGAAGCGTGGACCAGGAGGGAACAGTCATGGCAAAAGCTCAAAGTCCACCTTATGCAGAGTCTAAGGCCTTCAGGATAGTTACCAACATCTCAGGATGCTTCTTGGCTTCCAGAGGGTGGAGGACAGCATGAGGTGAACACATAAGATCTGCTTCCTCTTCCAAGAGAAGTGTGGGTGAGACGTGCAGAGATATCCGCAAGGCCCCTCTCAAGATAAATTGTGCACAGCCTCATGACCAGAAATTTTGTGCCTTAAAGCCACAGAGCAGAAGGCTCCATCAAGGTCACCTAGGCCAGCATTTCCCACATGTGGCACCCACCTCTCTCCACAGCTTGTGGTTCTGCTTCCCCCCAGGGCACATCACCTACATTCTCAGTCTTAGGCCTCCTCTCTAGTTAACCTGATTATGACCTTATTACTAACTCTTTTTGTTCTGATAGTTAATAAAATAAATGCTGTTGGGCCAACCCCTAAACATGCCTGTTTTAGTCAGTTCTTCATTGCTCTGACCAAAAGATAGAGCAAGAACAACTTAAAAGAGGAAACATTTATTTTGTTTCATGGTTTCAGAGGTCTAGCCCATGGTTAGCCAACTCCATTGCTCTGGGTCTGAGGAGAGGCAGGATATCATGGTGGAAAGATGTGGTGGAGGAAAACAGCTCTGGACATGGCAACAAGGAAGCAGGGAGAGAGCTACATGCACCAGGGACAAAATATGGATGTCAAAGGCACACTCCCGTGACCTACTTCCTCCACTCACACCCTAGCTGTGCAGAGATAAGGCCCAGTTAATCCATATCAGAGGATTAATCCACTGGTTAGTAGACAACTCATAATCTAGTCATTTCACCTCTGATAATTTTTGAATTGCTTCAAACATGACCATAACACTGTCCAGGAAGGACCCTTTGGGAAACACTGCCCTGGTCCAGTCTCTGAGTTTGTGCAAAACTGAGGCCCAGAGACAGGAAAGGATTTACACCCAACCACATGATTAGTGAGCCCCACACTGCCCCAACTTCTCTCTGTCTTTTGGGCTGCATCATTCCTAGGTGGCACTTTTGCTCAGTGTCCATAGGTACTTGAACCTGAGGGTGTCCAATCTCTGTTCTTCAATTCCTCTCTATTCCATCCCCTTCATCTCTCCCCTCTGTCAATCTCTGCCTCTCCTCCTCTTCTTCACCCCCCTCCCACTGTCTTGTTCACAGCTTTGTAGTCACCAACAGGTTTTTGAAGCTTGGTTCTGTCTAACTCTTTTTCTAAAGCACTTCCCATTTGAAAGAACAGTAATCTCACTTTCTTCCTATGAAGGGGCAGAAGACCCTAACTGCTCATGAATGGTTTGAAGCAGTTCATCATGTCAGATGCCACGCATGTTGCATTCCCTGAGAGACTAGGACAGGATGCATAGGCACTTAAGGAATCTGTAATTACTCACTAAGGGAGCAGGTATATGTCAAACCATATTCAAGTTGCTGGAGAAGAAGCTCTTAAGATAACAAACTTCTGCATTGGGTGAGCTGGCATTCTTCTGGAGCAAAAGGATAATTCACAAACAAGCAAATGAAGGCATCACTTACAGCAAAATAAATGAGCAAATAGTCTTCACAGCTGTCTGTAAATGGATTTCTTGTCATCCTTCAGGTCTGGTTTCCCTCTGTTTTCTCCCCACAGCCCTTCCCAGCTCCTGAACGTGTGATGCTGAATCCTCTGTCATTCAGTGAATCTGACAGCTACCCTGCATCAAGTCACCAGCAGCTCAGATTCTCCATACATAAAAAGAGATGAGTTGAGCATGTGTTTATGTTCAGAAAGGAACACAGGGTGTGTGTGTGTTTCCTGTGTTGCTGAAAAGCGGATGTGTCCTGTGTGTGCTCCTGATGGGCTATGTGTGTAGCCTGTGTGTGTGTGAAGGGCATTCATTTGGGGGTTGGAATGATGCTGTCTTCTGTCAGGGGAAGATAGTGGCACCTGTGTGTGCCTATGCTTCTCATGAATGTTAGGCACGCATGCGGATGAATATATGTATGTGTGGAAAGGTGTTTGTGTGTGTGTGTATGTGTGTGTGTGTGTGTATTTGTGAATTTCTTTTGGGGGGGTGTGCATGGGCATAAGTCTGTGTGTATAAGAGAGAGTGGTTGTGTTGATGTGTTGGCAAGTACAGAAGCTACTGGGCGGAGTTAGTGAGGGATGGAGCCTGACTTCTGGAGGGCATCTGATAGTGGGTGGAGTCATTCCTGGGCTGAGTCTGAGCTCCATCAGGGGTCAGCCCTAGACAGGATGGTCTTGTGATAACCCTCTGCCAGAGCTGCCTCCACATGTTGTCATGGGAGATCTGGGATAATCCTGAGCTTGCAAGGATATTTGCTCTTGAGTGGAGGCAGTCATTGGCTGAGCCTAAGGATCTGTGGGGCATCAGTCAGTTGTCGGGAGAACATAGGACTTATCTAGGGCCCACTCCTAGGCAGAGCTTAAGCTCCACTGGAGGTCTGCAAGTAGCAGGATGGCCCTGGGCCTATCCTAGGCTTTGGCTCTTGCATAGGCCATTGAGGCGGACAAGAGCTGTGTATGAGCTCTGGATGGTGTCTACCTGTGTGCAGAGATGATCATGAGCAGATGGTGGTGGGATGAACTCAGGCGTAACCTGTGCCATGAATTCCCTGCAAATCTGCATGGTGGATCTGGGTGGAACCTGAGTTCCTGCTGGGGTCTGTGGGTTGCGGGAAAGATCAGGGCTTACCCTGTGCTCCCGATACTGCTCAGGTCATTGAAGCTGATCTGAGCTAGTAGGGAGCCCTGGTGAGTGTCTGTCTGTGGCCAGAGGAGATCATGGACCATGCCTGAGTTCTTGCAGGAGTTCCAGTGGGCAGAAGCAGTCCTGCGCTCCAGTCGGGTTGGCGAGTGTGCACAGGTTTTCCATGCTGAAACTGAGCTCTGGTGGGGGTCTCACAGAGTCTTTATGGACCCTGGGATACCCTGTTCCCTGTCTCCTTTGCATGTTGACAATGTAGATCTAGGAGGAACCTGAGATCTGGCTGGGGTCAGCTGGTAGACAGATGGACCCTGTGTTACCCTGGGCACCATCTCCTGTGCAGGTCAGTAAGGCGGACCTACATGAGACCTATCACCTACAAACTTCCTAAAAAAAACAGGAGGGAAAAAACCTTCATTGTCTAGTCATTATCATTAGTCTTGGCAATGATTTCTTCCTTCCTTCCTTCCTTCCTTCCTTCCTTCCTTCCTTCCTTCCTTCCTTTCTTTCTTTCTTTCTTTCTTTCTTTCTTTCTTTCTTTCTTTCTTTCTTTCTTTCTTCCTTGATGCAACATCAATAGCTCAGACAACAAAAGCAAGAACAGATAATGGATAATATCTGTCCATACTGCAGAAGGGGACAAATGTCAGGCAGTTGAAACTGTTAATAGTTGCAACTGTTAAACAGTTGAAACTATGGACTAAGAGCTGGGAGAAAAATCTCTGGTAGTAAGCCTATCTTTGTATGAGTGGAATAAACCCCCAGGAAAGGCATGGGTGTGAGCAGAGAAATGGTGCCCACTGACTTTCCCCAGGGACCTGGGGTCTGATCCCCAGCCAGCGGAACCTTGATTACAATGATCAATTTCATGGTAAAATTTAAAAATTTGCCACAAAACTATACATAAGTTATTGGAGTTAGAATTCTTGGGTTAAAGGAAAGTGTGCACTTCAAATTTTGGTGTATATTCTAAAAATTCTCTGCAGCAGTGTTATGACAATTTTTCATTATCAGATCATGACAATTCCATTTTCCAACACTGACAACATTAGGTTTTCTCATTCTCTTTATTCTTTTTATATGATATGCACACACACAAATGTACTTTATGTATTCTTTGGATTACTATATTGGCATGAAATGCCATCTCAAGTGTATGGTGAGTCATATTTTATAAACAGCCTACATTTGTCTTTTCCCATTTTTATTAGGCTGTTTGTTTCTTTTTCTTGAATTTTCGGAGCTCCTATATGATTAACTTTTGGTGAGCTCTTCACAAACCCAAAGGAACATCACCAAAATACAGTTTTCTTCAAACTGGCAACAGTTTTGCCTCATTTAGAGAGCCCTTTGCCAGCTTGGGAATTTTGGTTCTATTTCCAAATTTCAGATGTGAAATCACATTTTTCAGATATGCTATTCTGTTGAATATGATTGATATTGGTGAAAGTCTGGAGAAAAAAATTTCAATATTTTACAATAATGTTTTATTTTTACATGGATAACATTTGGGCCACCCAAATCAGGCTTAGGTAATATAAGTAAGTCCCTTGCATTGAAGAATAGAGTCGATCCATGAAGTCCTACTGAAAGTAAATGCGAATAAAATCAAGAATATGAATAAATTATTTTTTTCTTTCTTCCTTCCTTCCTACTTTACTTCCTTCCTTCCTTTTTCCTTTCCTTCCTTTCTTCCTTCCTCCCTTCCTTCCTTTATTGTTTTTGCTATTTATTTATTCATGAACTTCTGGGGGGTTGCCCCTGGTGGGATGGACCCATACCTAATTAGGGTCCCAGCAGCCATGTAGCAGATCCACGAGGAGGATCTGGCCAGACCTGAGCTCGATTGAGAGTCTGCTGATGGTTGCATACAGTCCTGGGCCCTGCCTGAACTCCAAAAGTGTCTGCCAGTGGACTGAGGCAGTCCTGGGTTGAGCATAAAATCTGGTGAAGGTCTGCTGGTGGCTTGATGGACTGAGGCCTACCTTAGGTAAGGACTCCCATGCAGTTGGAATAGGTTGATTTGGGGAGAGCCAGAGCTCCAGAAGAGGTCATCCAGTGGCGGGATGGTCCTGGGCTTATCCTGAGCATTGGCTCAGGAGAGTTTGGCCAGTGGATAGGATCTGGGCATAATTTCCCACAGTAGTTGGCTGTTGGCAGAATGGACCTATGGCTATCCTGTGCCCGGGGTTCCACTGCAAGTTGCCCTGGCAGATCTGGGGAGATCCTGAGCTCTCAATGATGTCTGTCGATGAGCAGAGGCAGTCCTAGGCCATGCCTAAGAACCAGAGACATCAGGTGGTGGCAGATAGAGCCAGGACTTTCTCTGGGGCCTGGCCCCTCGGCAGAGCTTGAGCTCCAATGAAGGTGTGCAGGTGTTGTAATGGAACCAGTCCTACCTTTGCCAGGGTTCCCGTCTAGGTCAGCAAGGCAATCCTGAGCCAATTGTAAGCTCCACCTGCAATCTAGCAGTGGCAGGATGAACTCAGGCCTACTACCCTGGAACTGGACTTCCAAAGTTGTGCTAGGATAATCTGCTCCAGCAGGTGTCAGTAAAGGAGCAGAGACAGTCCTGGCCTGGGCCTGAGCTCTGGTAGGAATCTGACCATAGATAGAGGTGGTATTGGGCCAAGTCTAAGCTCCAGTGGGGGTAGGACACTGGCGGGATGGAACTGTGCCTGCATATGCCAGGGCTCCCACCCAGATGAACTACACTGAACTGAGAAGAGCCTGAGCTCTAGAAGGTGTCTGCCAGTGGAGGGAAGCTGTACTGTGTGTGTTGCCTGAGCTCTGCTAGGGGCCTGCTTGTGGCAGTTGGTCCCAGGCCTACCTTGGGCCAGGCTCCCACACCTGTCAGCAGTGCTGATCTGGGCTGGGGCTGAACTTCAGTGACTGTCCATCATGGGCGGAGCCTAAGTCCTGGTGCCAGTCTCATGGTGACTGGATGCACTTGGGCTACCCTGGGTTTGGGCTTCATATCCTGTCAGGTCATGGAGATGGATCTGGGCAGAGCTGGAGCTCTGGTGGGGTTTTGTAGGTGGGATGGAACAGGGTTACCACGCAGGTCAGGGAGGCCAATCTTGGCCATGTTTGAGCTCTGCCTGTGGGAGAGGAGGTCCTTTGGCCTGAGCGCTGCTTGGGGCCTGCTTATGGCAGTTGGTCACAGGCCTACCTTGCTTTGGCTCCCAAATCTCTCAGCAAGACTAATCCGGACTGGGGCGGAACTTTGGTGGCTGTCTGAGAGGGTAGAGTCATTTCTGGAAGAACCTGAGCTCAGGTGCCAGTCTGAAGTTGACTGGATGGATATGGGCTACCCTGGGCTCAGGTTTCTTCCTTCCAGGTGGTTGAGTTGGATCTGGACAGAGCTGGAGCTCTGGTGGGGTTCTGCAGGTGGCGGGATGAAACCGGGCTGAACCTCCCCTTGCCCAGGCTCCCATGCAGGTCAGCAAACCAATCTTGGACATATTTGAGCTCCGCCTGTGGGCAGAGGCGGTCCTGTGTCTGGCCTGAGCTCTTCTTGGGCTTGCTTGTGGCAGTTGGCCCCAGGCCTACCTTGAACTAGGCTCCCGCAACTCTCATGGAGGCTAATCTGCACTGGGGCTGAACCTTGGTGGCTGTCTGACAGTGGGCAGAGTCATTTCTTGGCGGAACCTGAGCTCAGGTGCCAGTCTGAAGATGACTGGATGGAATTGGGCTACCCTGGTCTTGGGGTCCATTTCTTGCCAGGTCATTGAGTTGGATCTGGGCAGAGCCTTAGCTCTGGTGGGGTTCTGCCGGTGGGGGATGAAACAGGGCCTCCTGTTGCCTGGGCTCCTGCAGAGGTCAGTGAGGCAGATCTTGGCCATGGATGAGCTCCAGCAGTGGTCTTCCTGTGGGAAGAGGTGGTCCTGTGTCTGGCCTGAATTCTGCTCGGGGCCTTCTTGTTGCAGATGGTCCCAGGCCTACCTTGGACCAGGCTCCTGTGCCTGTCAGCTAGGTTGATCTGCACTAAGGCTGAATTTAGGTGACTGTCTGACAGTGGGCAGAGTCATTTGTGGGAGAAACCTGAGCTTGGGTGCCAGTCAGAAGGTGACTGCATGGACTTGGGGTACCCTGGGCTCGGGGTCCTTCTCCTGCCAAGTAGTCAAGTTGGATCTGGGCAGAGCTGGAGCTCTGGTGGGGTTCTGCAGGTGGCGGGATGGACCCGGGCTTCCCCTTGCCTGGGCTCCTGCACAGGGTAGTGAGGCCGATCTGGGCCTTGTATGAGCTTTGGCAGGGTTTTGCCTGTGGGCAGAGTTGGTCCTGGGCTCAGCCTGAGCCCAGGTGGTGGTCTGGTGTTGGCCATATGTTCCCAGGGCTACCCTCTTCCTGGGCTCCTGTGTACATCTGCAAGGCTTACCTGATTGGATCCTGAGATCCAGAGCGAGGTTAGCTGTTGGCAGGAGGGAACAGGATCTACCCCTGTCAGGACTCCTGAGCAGATCAGAGAGGAGGATCGGGCCACAGATGAGCTCAGGCAGGAGTCAACCTTTGGGCGGAAACTGTCCTGTATCTGGCCTGAGCCTGTCCTGTATCTGGCCTGAGCTCTGCTCAGGGCCTGCTTGTGGCAGTTGGTCCCAGGCCTACATTGGGCCAGGCTCCTGCACCTGTCAGCAGTGCTGATCTGGCCTGGGGCTGAACTTCAGTGACTGTCTGTCAGTGAGCAGAGTCAGTCATGGGCGGAGCGTGAGCTCCGGTGCCAGTCTCACAGTGACTGATGCACTTGGTAACTGATGCACTTCGTCTCTTGCCAGGTCATGGAGTTGGATCTGGGCAGAGCTGGAACTCTAGTGGGATTCTGCATGTGGCAGGATGACATCGAGCCTCTCGGTGTCTGGGCTCCCAAGCAAGTCACGAGGACAATCTTGGCTGAGTTTGATTTCAACCTATTGATCAGAGGCAGTCCTGTGTCTGGTCCTGAGCTATGCTTGGGGCCTGCTTGTGGCAGTTGGTATTGGGCCTGCTTATGGAAATTGTTATCAGGCCTACTTGGGCCAGGCTCCCATGCCTGTCAATGAGGTTGATCTGGGTTGGGGCTGAATTTCTGCAACTGTCTATTAGTGGGCAGAGTCAGATCACTGAGGCTGAAATGGGCCGGGATTGGCCACCAGCGAGTGTCTGTTGGTGGGAAGTCTGTCCTGGTCCAAACCAGAGCTCTGGAGGGAGCTGCTGGAGGGTGGAGGCAGTCCTGGGAAGAGCCTGAATTCGGATGCCAGTCTCTTGATGACTGGAAGGACATGCCTACCCTCGACTCAGGTTTCATCCTGCCAGGTTGTCGAGTTGGATCAGTCCTAGGCTGAGCCTGATTTCAGGTGGTGGTCTAGTGGTGGCCATCTGTTCCCAGGGCTACCCTCTTCCCAGGCTCCTGTGCACATCTGCAAGGCTTATCTTGTGGGCGCCTGAGATACAGGGGAGGGTCTGCTGTTGGTGGGAATGACCTGGGGCCTACTCTGGGTTTCAGCTACCACTCAGGTCATTGAGGCTGAAATGGGCTGGGATTGGCCACCAGCGAATGTCTGTTGGTGGGCAGTCAGTCCTGGTCCAAACCTGAGCTCTGCAATGGAGCTTCTGGAGGTTGGAGGCAGACCTGGGCAGAACCTGAGCTCTGGTACCAGTCTCTCGAGGAGTGGATGGACTCAGGCTACCCTGGGCCCCTTATCCTGCACAGGACCTCATGGACTGGATCTCAGCTTCTGCAGTGGTCTGCCGGTGAACACAGGAAGTCCTGGCCTGCGTCTCAGCTCCTGGGAGGTTAAGCCAGTGTTGGGATAGATTCTGACCTACCCTTTCCCGGGCTCCTTGCAGGTTGGTGTGGCTGATCTGTGCAGAGCCTGAGCTCCAGGTGTGGTCCTGGGCCAGACCTGAGCTTAGGGCAGGTCTCCCGGTGGAGAAATGGATGCCAGCCTACCTTGTGTCTGACCTCCTGCACAGGTCGGTGGGGGCAGATCTGGACTGTAGATGAGCTCTTCTTGGTGTCCGCAGCTAAGAGGAAACGGTCCTAGGCTGAGTCTGAGCATCCCTGGTGGTGGGATGAAACCAGGCTACTTTGGGCTCCAGCTTCAGTGCATCTTGGAAGGGCCTGAGCTCTGGCTGGTGTCTCTAGACCATTATTTTATTTATTTGTTAGTAGGTGGTACTGAGAATCAAAGCCATTGCCTCACACGTTCGAGATAAGAGCTCTATCATTGAGTCACAACCCCATCCCTATTTGCTTCTTCTTGACATTTAATCATACTATCTTTTGGTTCTATATAATTTGTTCATGCATGCATTTGAATTTTAACAAGTAGCTATTATGTGATATCACCAGCAATGCTTCCCAAGCTGGCCCCATATCAGACCTTGGTCCTCAGCTAGATTACATCCCACATATCCACATCATCACCTATGGCATTGGGGCAGAAGAGAGATGACTAAGACATGGTTCATCACTCTCAACTTTTGGGAAAAAATTGTTTTGAAGAGGTAAATGTTAATGGATCACTTGACAGAGATCCTGCAGAACGCAGAGCAGGCATGTTATTGAATGAGGATTTATGTATTGATAAAGTTTGTTTATTTTCTTTTTTGCTGGTGTTCATTTAGCTGAAATTTGTTTTTCCTTTTTTGGAACAGGGATTGAACTCATGGCTTTGAGAATGTGAGGCAAGCACTTTTGCAGCTTTGGGCTTTGCCATTGAGCTCCTTCACAACCCATTCATTCATTGTCAATGTGGGAATTTGGGGCTGCATTTATGAATGAATCTACTATGAATGTTAGAAAGAGACTGACCAATGGCGTTTGTATGTGTCTAACCCAATTAGAATAACATTGAGCCAATAGCATTGGTACGTCTTTCAAGTCCTAATTAGCATAAATTTGGACCAATAGCATTGCACCAAGTGCTATGTAAACGCTTTGGAGGCTATTCTGAGGAAGAGAAGCAGCCTACATCATGGAGATTGCTGAGCTAGAGTTCTTCTAGAATTCTGCAGGAGTTCCCCCTGAGTTCCACGGAAGTTTCAGCCTGCTTTGGTTCCGGGAGATGATTCTTTGACTTTGAACAGACTGCCGAAAGAAGAAGAAATGGTTGAGGATCTGCTGGGGTGTGCTGCAACGCTGTATGTAATGGCCCACCATGAAGAGCTAGAACTCGTATCTGCTTACAGAGTCCTCCCCTCCCTGCACGTGCAGACCCCTACCTGTCAGCAGAAGCCATGGAGTTTCATCTTCAAACTCCAGTTTCAAAGGTATTGTTATATGGGTATTGTTATATGCTAGATAATTAGAACCTAAATATTGAGATTTGTTAATTTTAATTTCTAGTAGTGAAAATTATGAGATTCATAAATAAAAGAAAATTATTTCCCACAGTTTTGGAGGTCATAAGCCGGAAAAAGTCTGTCCCAATATTTGTGTCATCATTTGGTAGAAAAGTGGGAGAGACTAAACCCACTCAAAAGCCCTTTTACTTTGCATTTATTTGAAGTTGATTTCAGTGCTCTAAAATGTTTAAAGGAATCTAGGAAATGTTTCATTTTATTAATTTTCATGTATTGGTTATTTTTAGTTATAAAATCCATTTTTTTAAAAAAATTTAAGTTGTTAATGGACTCTTTATTTTATTTTATTTATATGCGGTACTGAGAACTAAACCCAGTGCCTCACACATGCTAAGAAAGTGCTCTACCACAACCCTGGCCAATAAAATTCATTTTTATATAGTCCATATTTGTATAATTATACATTAACTATTTAGAGTTGCATTCTTAGGATGTACATGGTGGTGGAATTCACTGTGTTGTTTTCATGTGTATACATGGGAAAGCTGTGTCAGAGTCTTTCCATACTCTTTCCTTTGCTTATGCCCCCTCCTTTCCCTCCATTCACCATTGTCTATTCTACTGCACTTGTTTTCATCACTTGTCCTGTTGTGAGTTAGCTTCCACATATCAGATAAAATATTTGTTCTTTTTTTTTTGAAAACTGGCTTAGCTTCATTTAGCATGATTTTCTCCAGGTGGATCTACTTTTGGGCAGATATTGTAGTCATGTTTTTTTTTTTCTGAAAATTGTTGTGTTTTCTTTAATATACTTTTGAAACAATTTGTTATAATTCTACAGGACAATAGGATGCACTTTGACATATCATACATAAATGTAGTATGATTTCTCATGCTTCTGGTTGTGCAGGATGTAGCATCACACCAGTCATGTATTTGTATATGTACTTTGGGTGATTATGTCTGATTCATTCTACTATCCATTCTATCCACTATACCCCTTCCCCTCTCTTCACTGCTCCATGCAATCTAAAGCAACTCTATTCTTTCCTACCCACCCCCCCCTTCTGTGAATAGCAGAAGTGTATTAGGGAAAAATTTCAACCTTAGTTTTTTTGGAATGCCTTATCATTTAGCATGATAAGATCCATCCATTTACCAGCAAATGTCATAATTTCATTCTTCTTTAAGGCAGAGTTATATTCCATCATATATGTGTGTAAAATTGTTCTTTTTTTGTGTGTGTATGTGTATGTATGTATATGTATATGTATATGTATATGTATATGTATATGTATATGTATATACTCATACATACTACATTTTCTTTATTCATTTATCTGTTGAAAGGCACCTAGGTTAGTTCCATAGTTTAGCTGTTAGGAGTTGAGCTGCTATAAACATAATATGGCTGTGTCATTGTAATATCCTGATTTTAAGTTATTTGGGTTTTAACTGAGGAAAGGGATAGCCATTTCAGATGTTGGTTCCATTCCATGTTTTCTGAGGAATCTCCATACTGCTTTCCATATTGGTTGCACCAGTTTGCAGTCCCACAAGCAATGTGTGCATTCACCCTTTTCCCCACATCCTTACCAACATTTATTGTTACTTGATCATTGTATTCTTGATAATCATGTTTGTGACTGGGGTGAGATGAAATATTGGAGTAGTTTTTATTTACTTTTTGCTAATGGCTAAATGTTGAGCCTTTTTTCATGTATTTGTTGCTTCTTCTGTGAAGTGTCTGTTCAGTTCCTTAGCCCATTTATTGATTTGGTTATTTGTTTGTTGTTTGTTGTTTGTTTGTTTTTGATGTTGTTTTTTGAGTTCTGCATATATCCTGGAGATTAATGCTCTGAGGTGCATGTGGTGAAAATTTTCTCCCATTCTGTAGGCTCTCTTTTCACATTATTGATTGCTTTCTTTGCTGAGAATATGCTTTTTAGTTTTAATCTGTCCTGTTTATTGATTCTTGAACTTACTTCTTGGAATGTAGAAGTCTCTTTAAGAAAGTCAGATCTTAGGCTACTTTTGGGCCTACTTTTTTCTTCTAGTAGGAGCAGGGTCTTTGCTCTAGTTTGAATGTTTTGATCCATTTTAAATTGAATTTTGTGTACAGTGAGAGAGGGCTTTACTTTCTTTCTGTTTTATGTGGCTTTACAATTTCCCCTGAACCATTTGTTGAATAGGCTTTTTTTTTTTCTTTAATGTATGTTTCTGGCACCTTTGTCTAGTATGAGATAACTGTGTTTTTGTGAGTTTGTCTCTGTCTTCTATTCTGTATCATTCATTGGTGTCATTTTGGTGCTGATATGATACAATGCTGTTTTTGTTACCATGACTCTGTAGTACAGTTTAAGCTCTACTATTATGGTATGTCTTACTTCACTCTTCTTGCTAAGTACTGCTTTGGCTATTCTGCAGCTCTTATTTCTCCACATGAGTTTCATGGTTGCTTTTTCTAGTTCTGTGAAGAATTGTCTTTGGGGATTTTTATATGAATTGCATTAAAAATTTATGACCAAGCACAAATTAGTTAAAACTATGAAAAATAATCCCAGCTCACCATGGACCTGATAGCTATCTGGTCACTGGTATCTGTTGACCCAGCCACTATCTCCTGCACACTGGTGGTGGCTAAGCTGAGGTTACTCGTTGCATTTTGGTGTTGAGGGTGTCTTAGAGTTGAGTCTACTCTGCATGTTGGTGCTGAGGTCTGGGTTTTTTAAACTTTTAATTGTGTCTGAAAATTTCTTTGGGTCCTGTAATCACTTTGCTTGATCAACTTATGTGTGCTAGGCACTATACTAGGTGTGGAGTACAGAGTGAATAGGCCAAGGCCATGCTTCCATGGAACTTAATGAAGTTAGTAGGATAATTATAGCATCTACCTCAATGTTACTGCGAAACTTAGGAGACAGTATGTCTGTTAATAACTTCAGTGCTGAGGACTGTAATATTGTTGAGGAAATTCACAGATGATGTCATCAGGCATCACCTTGCTTTTGTCTGGAAAGTCTGAGTAATGTAAAGTTGTTACTTTTTCTATAATAAAAACAGACATTTAGCACAGTTTATATCTGAAGCCTGTGAACTTCAGGGATGCCTGTGGGTTGCCTGTCTCCAGGTCAGACTCACAGTCCTGTGCTTACTCAATATAGGTTTGGAGACTCTTGAAGCCTTTTCTTTAACCATTAGAGCCAGTGCTTCATAGTCATCAGGCCAATTCCGAGTCTCTAGGTTACATAGATGACACATCCCTATGGTGCTGACTTATCCCCAATCAGTTCATCTCATGTCTTCTCACACTCATTGGCCACCATTTAGCTGGATGGCTCCTGTTTCATAATGGGAATTTTATAACCTTTGCCTTAATTGTCCAGAGCTTCTGGAGAGGGACCTGGTCTTTCCTAATCCCCAGAACTATCTCTGTGTCTTCTTCACATGGTCCTGTCATTACTGGCTGTAGATGTGCTTTGTGCAGATGGTGGGGTGGTGTACTACATTCATTTTGTGTCCTCTTCTCTATAGCACTTAACAAGGTGCTGAGAATTTGTCTGAAAAAATGACCTTAAACTTCATGACGATATAAATAGTTAGAAAAACCTAGGGATTGGAGGTGATAATAGTATGAAGAGAAACCAATTCCTCCTAGGGAAACACATGCACAATCAAACTTCATTGTAGTGAAATGACATCCTGCACACCAAAATCAAGCAAATCTGGATGGATTTTAGAAAGTTAAAAAAACCATGGGAAAACAGAACTAAAAGATATAATTGAATAGTTTTTCAATTTCTGCTTGGGAGACGGTTCTCACTTTCAGATCACACTGCTCTTGCTGGGGATCATGATTATCACATGAAGTGAGAGATATACAAACACATCTCCAGTTACTTGTCTTGTTATGACACAGCACATTTCCTTAGTCTTTTCTGAGGGAAAAATTACACATTTCCTTTAAATATTGCTCCTAATGAATGCTGTGCTAGGGCTGTTCTGCCTCAGCCATTAAAGACCTCCTGGGCTTTGTTCAGAGGGATCCAATTTTTTAGAAAAAGGCTAAGCAGCAGAGAGACACACATATCAAATCAGTTTCCAGAACAGGACTCCACCGTGACTATAAATGTTGAGCAATCACTTGTGGTTCTGTGTTTTTATTATCTCTGCTGCCTGTCCACATGGTGGTCTTTAACTGATAGCTGCCTTTTGACATTGGCCTGCATAAGGACACCACAGGAGAGGACTTGGGGATGGTGGAGAGCCTGGCTGGGGTTGGGTTGGACATTTGGTTGAGATGCCATGGAAGATGTATTAGACCAATGTCCTCATGGGTAGAGTCAGGAAAAAGTGCTTTCTTCTTGACATTTTGATAGAGGGAGGAAGTGTGAATTTTTCCTAATGGAAATCCCCATGTAATTAGTTGAATATTCAAGGTAGGTTTCAAACTCTATTATTTCGTGAGTTTGGAGAAGAAAACTAGTACTTACTATTCAGCTTACTGGGTGTTAACTATTGTACTGTGCACTGGTTAGTTTATAAAATATCACCACATATCTCTCATTTTAATCAGATTTTAAGTATACCCATGTAAGGTACTCAATGTCAACATTCAAACAAAAAGTAGAGAATGAAAACCTCTTTCATTTCTCTGCCTATTAGGCATTGTGCTGAATTGAATATCTGTTAAGGAGATACACATTTCTATGTTTTTGAAACAAAAGTGTTATATATTAACACACTTATACTTTTGGAAAGTCAAAATAAGAGAACTCTTCTCAGTTCTCTGAGGACTTTAGACGTATTGTATTTGATAAACCTCTGTACAGTAAGGCTTATTTTTTTTTTTACAAAGAGTATTCATGGCTTTTGTAATTGCAAAGTCATGAGACCAAGTAGAGAAAGAATGGAAGTAGTCCAAATTTATTCCTTTCAGGGGAGGATTTAGCCCATCCTCTCACTCCTTCCAGAAATGCTTTCTGCTGGGTTGTGTGTGTAGCTCTATGGTAGAGCCCTTTCCCAGTGTAAAAGGCCCTGGGGTGGAGTTCCTGGTTCTGCAGAAATGAGCAAAGCAGCACGACAGCAAACAGGGCTGGAGTTACAGCTCAGTGGTAGAACACTTGACTAGCTTGTGTGAGGTACTGGGTTTAAATCTCAGAACAACATTTTAATAAATAAATAAAATGAAGGCTAATTGACAAACAAACAAGTAAATAAAAACCAACAGCAAATATTTTCTGGAATGCTGTTGCACAGTAGGTAGTTGAATATTAATAATAGTTATATATAGTATATTTCATCAAGCTGGAAGAAAAGAGCCCACACATTTTCACCATGTACAAAGGGGAAATGTTTAAGGAGGCAGGTGTCTTTACCTGATTTACACATTGTATCTTATTTAGTGTCTCAAAACATCACATGGTACTCTATAAATACATACAATTTTTACATTTTATATATCAGTTAGCTACCAATTTAAAATATTTTGCATATTCTCTGAAGTTTTACAAACAAAAAAATGGATAAAAAGTTAGCTATGAATCTAATCAATAACTTCTGAGAATTCTAGGCATTCTCATTTTTATTACATATTCTATAGGCTCAGTAATATTTCTGCATTTTTCTAGGGTTTTGGTATTCTTTTTAATATATCTGGCACACTATGAAATGATAATCAAATTCAAGGTTGCTCTTCAGCAGACATACAAGACAGGTTTTGGAACCTGTGTTCCTGTGATAAGATGTTAGAATGACAGTTAGTCCCTGTCCCTGCATCAGATCCCTTGTGATACACTGCCCAACCCCCATATATCTACTTTTTCTGAATTAATGGATTTTTTATTGTCTTATTATTTGTTGTCTGCTTCTCTTCATCAGAATGACACTCACAAGGCAGGTGATTATGTTTCGTGTTTATTGATGTATCGTAAGCTACTGAGTAGCAGTGGTTGGCAAATAGTGGGTACAGAATAAATGCATATGTGAGTGAATGCAAAACTACCTACAACTCTAAAATGTGGATCTAGTGAATAAAGATAAGGAATTCTACCAGGTGACCTGCAAGTAAGAGAGATTGTGTAAGAAAAGCATCATGAGGCACAGGCCACATATTGACTCTGAGGATGCTTCAGAAATATTATTGGATTACTCCTTCATTCAGTCATGCAAAATTAACTTTTATTGAGTGTATAGAGTATGTTACTTGGAGCTGGGAAAACCAGGACAGCTTCCCCTGAAGGATAGGAGATTTTCTACCTCAGGGCCAAGTGTTCTGGGATAAAGGCCAAGGGAAGGTGTGGATTCCCATCTATGCTACTCATTTTCTTCGCTCTGAATGTAGATTTAAATGAGGAAATACATGGAAATGAAATCCCTTTTTCTTAAAAATTCAGTGGTTACCAAAGCAGCAGATTTCTGGGGTCACCAATCAACAAACAATGTGAGTTCAGGGACGAAGCAGCCACATTTGTCACCGGAATCAGTTCCCTCACTCCCAGGGCAGGTGGCTCTAGACACCCCAGGCCCCACCCTGTGGCAACTAAAGCTGCAGGAAGCCTTCCTGCCAAAGGCACCTTCCCATTGGATGATATGTTGACAAAGGGTACACCAAGACTCTCCTGGGATCTAGACAGACAACACCCCTGGACCAGGTAAATGCTGGATGTGTCTGCATTACCTGCTGGGCCCTGGCCAGGCACCCTCAGCTAGTGGGAGATCAGAAACAAAGTTACAGGTACCTGCCAGGGATAAGAATGCAAGCCAGGGGAATTGGGACTCTCATTGCTGCAAAGCAGATTTCCCTGACATCTACCTGCATATTGCTGTTTCACCCCAGCGGTGACCAATACCGACCTAAGGTGAAAGAGTTTGTTATTGTCTGGTTGTGCAACAAAGGAAGAAAAAGCAGAGGCCTGACCTTGTGTCTCCTATTATTTTTTCTTTTTAAAAAATTCTCTTGTGCTGCTGGGGATGGAATACGGAGGCCTCACACATGCCAGGCAAGTGCTATGCCCCTGAGCTCCACCCTGGTGCCATCTTCTCTTTCTTGAGTTGTCAGCAGCTGTGCTGGTTCTTTTCCATTGCATCCAGAAACTGGCCTCCCCTCCATGCCTCCATTGGTCTGGCCTCCGTGGTCAAGCTGTGATCTCTCCTGGCTGCTGGAATAACCCCAGGTGGGCTCCTGGCTTCTCCCACCTGTAGACTCCTGAATGTAGAAAAAGCCCAGTAGAGGGTATACTTCCAATCCTTTCCTTTTTAAATTAAGCACTGCCTCTACTAAATTTTGAATCTGAAATGTCCCCTACAGATCCAAGTGGGAAAGCTTTGGCCTCAGCCACAGGTGCTATTGGAAAGAGGTGGGACCTTTATGAGGGGTGGCCTAGTGGGGGGTTTCCTGTTAGGGGCCTACTTTCAGGGGGCTGAGAAACCCTGGCCTATTAATTTCCCACTCTCTGCTTCCCAGCCACTATGAAGTGAGTCACTTGCCACCATGCACTCCCAGGGTGATATGTGGTTTCACCCCAGGTCCAAGAGGAACAGGGCAACCAACCATGGACTGAAGCCTTCAAACAGGAAGCCAGAATATACCTTTGTCTTTCTAACCTGATTAGCCCAGATATTTGTCACAGTAATGAAAAGCAACACAAGTACAAAGCAGGGGAGGGGACCACAGTGAAAAAGGTCTAATTTAGTGAAAAATTGGGAGAAATACCCTAGAACCAAGTCAGGAATAGCACCTTGCCAGCATCTCACATGGCTGCATCCAAGCCCTAGTCCCTCCTCCCTCCAGAAGTACCAGCCCTATGGCCGACATGCTCAAAGGCTAAGACACCCCATGCACCACTTGGTATGTCTTAGTGCAGCCTTTATTTTGCAGGTTCCCCACCATGTGTGTCTTTTCCTTGGACTCTCTTTGTTACAGTGGCAGGCCCTGTGACCCATGGAGGTTCTCACATCTGGATTCTGCTTATTCATATTTAGTACATAGTCCACACCTTCCTTTCTCTTTCCTCCATATCTCTTGCAAAATGGTAGCAGGATGTAGAGACCCATTCAGAGTGACCTGTGATGCTGAAAAAGTTCTGAATATTAAAGTAGATATTGGGACCTGAGGGAAAGAACATTAGAAACAAGATCACAATGCTGATGTCCACCAATTGAAGATCACCAGGCTGTCACTTGTGGTCAGAGTCAGTTTACTTAGATTTCTGGTGGCTCCACAGCCACACAGAAGCATCTCAGAAAGAAGCATGAAACAGTGTACCTTAGAGGATTATGGCTTCTATTCAAGGACTCCAAGATGTGAGTCAGGACAGGGTCAAGAAATGAGGTAGCTTGGAGATTGGACATCTTAATTATTGTTGTCTCAGGGGTGGGAAGATTACTGCAGAGTCACAGTCTATGTTGGCAAAGAGGCAGATGTCACTCATATTAGGAAAAGGATGGACTCGGTGATTTTTGTGACCTCAGAGTCAGTCTCCAACTAGTTTTCTATATGACCACCATGTGGTCCTGCCTGAGGTTTTCATTCTATAAGCAGTGTGTGTTTTGACTTAGGGAGAACATGGATGAGCCACCTATTGTCAGGAAGGTCATTTCCCTTTCTCAGTTCCTTTCATGGTCTAGATGAAAACAGCACTGATTTTATTTTATCATTGGTCATATTGCTGAAGGCCTTGAGTTTCAGTGAGAGGAGTTTATACCTAGTAAGGTATGTGCTATTTAGATAGGAGGTGTCTCCCGAAAGCTCATATGTAAGACAATATGGAATTGTTCAGAGGTGAAATGATTATATCATGAAAGATGAAACCTAAGCAGTGGATTAATTAATTTGGTGGGTTAATAATTTGAAGGGGTTTATAGGTGACAATTATAGGTGAATAGAATGTAAGCAGGTCATTGGGGGTGGTTTTTGTTGTTGTTGTTGTTTATATTTTGTTCCTGGCCACTGAATTCTCTCCTGATGGCCATAAGCTAGAAGCATTCCTCCATCTTCCACCACAATGTTCTGCCTCACCTGAGGTCCAGAGTGATGGAGTTAGCCAGGCAAGCTTTTCCTCCTCTAGGGAGTTTCTTATAATAGTGATAGAAAGCCAACTCACAGAGTGGGTAAGAGAGCCAAAATGGGTGCTGAAGTGCTCAGCTGAGCATCATGCTTGAGGGATCAGCATCCATCAGTTTTTGGGGAGACAGATGATCTGAGGCAGGTCTAGGAAAAGGAAGTTCCAGAGATGCACCTGAGGGGAAGAAATGACAAGGCTGCAGCCCAAGCAGGACACTGTCAGAGAAGGGAGAGAATGGGGAAACTGAAGTCTGCCTCTGGACCGTGCCCGCTTCTCTGCCTGCTGCATGATTTTTTTCTAGGCAAATGGAAAGGAATGGTGAGCTGTCAAAACCAGTCCTGGCTCTCCCAGTCACTTGGTCAGACACCTCTGGGATCCCTTTTGTGAGGGTTGCCCATGACTTTACTCTGGCTAATGGGGTCCTGGGAAAGGTTCTTATATCTTGTCAATGTAGGGATTTAAAGAGGCTGCTCTCTAAATGGCCATTTTCCCTTTGTTCTGGGGTAGATAATGCCTGGTGTCATCCTTCCAGGTTTTGTTCTAAATTTCTTGCCATTTTCAGAACTTACTTAGTTGGGAATGTGGTTTCTTGTAGCCCAAAGCATCCCCATCGCTGTGCCAGAGACAACTGGACTATCTGAGGTCACAAAATACCTGGTCATGGAGCCTGAAGAGGTATGGAAAGTTGGGGGAGGAGCTGTACTGGGGATGGGTAAAGAAAAAGAAAACTTTGTTAGAATCTTCCAAGGGGTATGTTGACAGTGAATGTCAGGATCTTGTTCTTGGAACAGAGGCTACAGCCTGTGAGGAAGCAGGCAGAACCTTGGCCCCAGGGTGTGGATTATATCACAGGAGAGGAATCCAGGAAGTGATCAGGGATCCTTGGTAAACAGAGACATTTTTTTCTCCATGTTTTCAGATATTGCTGTTAGGAATTGGTGAGTTCAGGGCCTGGCTGTGTTTCTGCACTTCCAAGCCCTGCCAGGAAAATAAACCACATAGCTTGTAACTATACAGCCACCACCCACTCCTCACAGGAGATTTTCTTTCTCCTCTTCTGTGCCTTTGTTTTCTTTTTTTCTTTGCATTTTTTCAATGTTCCACACGCAGCTGTCACCACACTCTCTAAGATCCTGTGCATCAGCAGAGTGGCCTACAGGAGGGATAGAGCCTATGCAAGCAGGAGGAGGAGGGCATGGAGGTGTAGGGTGCAGGGCTAATACTGTAGGTCAGGAAGCACAGACCTCATGGTGAGTCATAGTTTGAGGGTGGGGAAGAGGCTTGGGAGGACCCCTGGTCTGCTAACCCCTCTCTCTCTCTCTTAAAATATTTACATCCAGTAACTTTAAAGCACGAACATATGCAGGGAAAGTGAGTCACAGTTGCCCATTTTTCTAAAACCAGGAATTAATTTGGCATTGGATCCAGATCTACTTCTTGATCTTGCTGCCTTCCCTTCTTGTCACTGAGAATAAGATGAATAATCAACAGAGGGCTTGGAGCAGAGGACTCATAGGGCCTGCTCTATGCTAAAGGACATCATTCAGTGTGCTCTCTTGAGCAGAAGAGGCTGGGAGTTCTTAGAGGCCTGAAGGGGAAGAGGTAAGAGGCTGGGAGAGATGGAGCTGAGATCCAGTGGGGACAGTGGAGGAAAGCTTGGGGTGGGCTTCTTATGTTCCAGAGATGGGGTTGATTTTTCAGACGGACTGCTTAAAGTGAGGTGACAAATGTGACTCCCAGGATAGGTCCTGAGAACTGGAATCATGATCTTGCCATTGACTGAGATGTTCCAGGAGCAGCAGGTTAGAGGGAGGTTGTCTCCATCATTGCTAGAACCAAATGCCATAGACCAAGTAGCTTATGCATGACAGAAAGTCATTCCTCAGCATCCTGGAGGCTGGACAGTCAGAGATAAAGATGCCAGCAGATTTCATGTCTTGTGCTTTCTAGCTCATAGCGAGGCCTTCTGCTTGCATCCTTACAGGTGAATGAGCTCCTGGGCCTCTTTGATGAGGATGCTAATTTCACTCATAAAGACATATCCACATGACCTAATCCCCTCCCAGAGGCCCCTCCTGATACTTTTGGGGTCAGGATTCAGCCTTTGGTGTGGGGGCAACCAGCATTAAGTCTACAGTGAAGGCATAAAGATTTTCACTTGGACAGGTTGCATTTTGATTTATCTGGGCAGTTGAGGGATGAGTCAGAATTCAAGAGAGTTTCATGCCAGAGATAACAATGTGGGGGCACCTGGGAAGTGTTGAAAATCTCTAGCTTCAGAGGATCTCCCAAGAGAGAACGCAAGTCTTCTCAAATATGGGGGCCCCTGTACCATCCCGGGTAAGCCATGCCACCGGTTGAGCCTTTTTCTTGACTATAAAGATGTGAATTAAAGAAGTTTTTCTCCAACTTCCTGTCCTGCTCTGAGTTTCTGCAGTAGAATGTCTTCAAAACAAAAAAGATTGATCCGGACTGACCAAATGGGTGCTGTCCACACTTCGGTGCTGATCTCCTCTAGGTGACGATCTGAGTTACTTGGGTTATCATGGGACTGACACTGCGGGTGCTCCTGGAGTGAGATCTTGGATGGCTCCCAGTTCTTCATCCTGCTCAGCAGGAGCAGTTATCTCTAGGAAGTCAGAACTACTCAAAAAACCAGTCCACTGGGACCAGTAACCTCTGAAGTCATATCCCCAAAACCTGTTTGCAATCTGTTTCCCTGCCAGCTGTTAAGCCGAGGACTACAGAAATAACCAGAGTCTTCCTGTCCAATATCCTCTCCTGCTGCAGGGCATTGACATTCCTATTGCAATCATTGAAGGAGACAGACATTACAAGATGACCTTACTCTGTTTTATCACAGGCTGATGCATTAGAAGTAGGGCCCTGGAAAATGAGGAGGTCGGTCTTTGCAGGTCAGGTGGGCTATTCCAAGGAACAGAGAATAACATGGCCACTAGAACAGAGTGAAGAGGTTTATGGGATGGACTGGAAACTCCCAGCAGCTGCATGGTTAAGGTCAGTAGGGTGCCAAGCAGGCTGTGCTGAGACCCACAGGAGAACTTGCACACACAGCCCTCCATGCAAAAGTAGATGGGGTGGCCTGGAGCCAGAACACTGGGAATGTCGCTGCAATTTGAGGCCAGAGATCTGACCCTGGGCACCCAGCAAATCAGGTCCAGGCACTCATTCCAAAACCAAACTGGAAGTAATGGAGAAAACAAGGAAGGAGCTTTCCTCACCATGGCCATGTCAGGAAAGACAAGTGAGCTACAGAGTCTTGGTCCTGTCCATGGGCTGCTCTCATGAGCTTTCAGGTTTAATATAGGAGGGATTGAGACAGAGCAAGAGGGCTGAACAAGGATGCAGCCCCGGGCAAGCTAATCTGGTCATCATCATCTCCCTGATGCTCCTAGGAGGGGCTCCTTGTCTATTGGTCTGTAGGTCCAAAAGGGGGCAATTTGGTTCCAACTGGACATGTGCACCTGCTTGATGGGGCCAGCCTTGTCACCAGTTGATCTCTGCTGCAAGGTTCTGCTGTTCCTCAGAGGTGTATGGCAATGACTGGAGACTTCTAGGCCACTCAAGGGCTGTGGAACAGGACGATGTAAAAGCTGACACTGAATGTCCCTGAAAACCTTGGAAATCCCTTAGTCCTCATCTCATCATTGTGTCCCTGTTGAAGACTAGGTAAATCAGGGCTAATAAACCTTGTGTTACCAGGTTTTAGAAGAACATTCCTTAAAGGAGAACACACCTTTATGCAGAGCTTACCAGGAGTCTGAAGACAAATAAAAAAGGAAGGCAGAGATGCCAGGCTTCCTCCTGTTTGGTGCCAACATAATTAGCAGCTTGTAATTCTTTGATGGGGACCTGCACACTCCCTCAGCTAGAATCCTGCTTCTGTCATTTTCTATCATCTTGGTTGAGTGAGTTCTCCATGTTTAGAAGTTTGATATGAAAAACGGATGCAAAACTGTGCCATTTCATTAGATCATGCTGAGGACCCAAGGAACGTTATGCCTCAGAGCAATACTTGGAGCAAGGTGAGTGTACTTAAGACTTGTTCTTCCCCAGGACCGAATGATTCTGTAGCCAAATCCCATATTCTCCATACTCTGAAAGATTGCCAGGAGCACATCAGGGTTCAGAAGTGTCTCAGTACCTCAGAGGAAGACCTCAGTTGATGGTTCTTCCCATTCCATGAGCTCTCTCATCAGATGACAACAGTGATTGACTGTGGTCTGGGCAACTCAGAACCTTTAGATGGAGATGTGAAGCCAAGACACAAGCATGTCACTGATACACAGAAAGAGGCACCAAGAGACATTCAGGATCATGATGAGGATGTGTCAAAGGGCAGTACATGACAAATGTTTGGATGCTTGATGAGACAGAAGTGATAGGGATGTGAACATAGAATCAGCAGATCATTAGTGTACTCAGAAGGCCCCAGAGAATCAGTTACAAGTGTCAGATCTTATAATTGTGTGCAGAAGCCCACAAGTATGCTGGGGCTCAGTCTGTCAGTAAAACAGCCATATGAACAAGAGCACAGTAAAGGAACCCTAGGAGTTTAAGGCAGGACTTTTAGGAAGAGCTCACTCCACTAGACTTTCTGTTGATTCTAGAATGAATACAAAGATGACAGGAGTCTTGTGTGTTAAGCATAGTGTGCTTGAGCCTGGTATCCTGTCACATGGAGGCTGAGGCAGTAGTTCAAAGCCAGCTTCACACATGCAGATTTTGAAGATAAAGCTGGGGTCAAGTGGAGTTCTGCTATCTGATGGAGTAGCAGATCTAAAGAGGCAAACTTATAGTTGTGGACAAACTGGCCCAGAGTCATTTAGGCATTGAGGGGGTCTTATGGATAGTTGGAGGGAATTCAGGGATCTCACAAAGTGGGCTAGGCACTGCTACTCGTGTTGGTGGAACCCTTACTTTTCTGTATTTTATTAAAATTGTGCAGTAGGACACACATCCAGAAAGAGCACATGCCTTTATGATCATTAACAGGCAGTTGAAATGAACAATCAGGTGCCATATTAAGTTGCAGGCATTTCTGGAAGGCTTCTGTCCACTTGCCCAACCACAGCCTCTGAAGTCATCACTTGATGACACAGGCAGTGGCTTCCTGTGTTCCTCTGTTTCCACACTGCCCAAATGCTGCTGAATAACGTCACATCTGAGTTTTACTTGATTCAGACATCATGTACATTCTTCTGATTCTTCTGATTCATGTCTGATTTTGCAGGATGTAGCTTCATCCTGTCAGTCAAGGTGGATAATGTGCCTTCAGATGGGCATGCCCAGGTGCTTACCTGTCTGCTGCAAAGAGGCTGCTTGGGTCATCTCCAGGCCCAGGGACTATTCCCTATGCCACAGTACTGTAGTGGAGACTGTGAACATGTGTCCCATGGCATTTCTGCTGAGGACACACCAAAAGTGTTGAGACCCAGAATCTCCATAACTTCAATTCCATTAGACAAACTGCTTTTCACAGGGCAGGAAGCACCCATATGCTCCATGGACATGGTGGGTTCCCGTCACTTCATGTCCTCACCAATGCTTGTCAGGAGCTTCTGTGCTCACTGAGATCCCTGCCCTTGGCCACAGGCTTCCCTATATCCATGGAGGCCAGGACTCAGGATGAGCCTCTTTAGGCAGCAGTGGGGACAGTGTGTCCTGTCTACTCAGAACGCCAGTCCTCAGAATGGCTTAGAAACCCATCCCTGGAACTCCCATCTTAGCTGCTCCTCTTGCTAACTGTGTAATCATGGGTGATTTAATTAACCTCCCTGTGCCTCTATGTCCTGGGGTGTGGAGCATGGGTGAGAACATATGCCTCCCTGGGCCATCTTGACAATTAACAAGTGAAGGCTACTGAACATTTGGAAGGAGGCAAGTACGCTCTAGGGGATCCATATCTGTGAGCCAGAACTGGAGCCTTCCTAGGACACAGTGATCACTATGTTCTACAGATGGCTTAGAAGACAGACATGGGGTTTATTCCACAACACTGGTAGAGCTCTGTGTGTCTAGGTGTGTCACCTCTCAGGGAGGGATAGGCATCAGCCTTTCCAAGTTGAGTCCATATGAGGGTGTTAGCTGTTTCCAAGGACCAGTGTTCATGTGTTGTTCATCACAGTGACCAAAATGCCCCACAATAACAATTTACATGAGGAAAACCTTATTTGGGCTCATGGGGTCACAGGTCTCAGTCCATGGTTGGCCCAACTCTATTGCTCTGGGCCTAAGAGGGAGGCAGAATATCATGCAGCAGAATTTAGCACAGGAAAGTTGTTCAGCTCATGACTGAGGGAGAAACTTGGGGGACAAAATATAATCCCCAAGGGCATGCCCACAGTGACCTATTTCCTCAAGCCATGCCCCATCTGGGTATGGTTACCACCTAGTACAGTAGTCTTCAAATCCATCAAGTGGATTAATCCACTGATTAGGGTCATGGTTCTTGTATTGTAATAATTTCAGCTCTAAACACTGCTACCTTGTGTATCATGAGCTTTTAGGAGGACACCTTACATCCAAACCATAACAGGGCTGGTCATGTTGTAGGAAAATATTTTCTCTTTCAAGAGCAAGAGTGCTTCTGCTCCATGAGATGTTCAGAGGGCAGCAGCACAGTGGATAGCAACAGGCTTGGAAAAGAGCACATGGGCTCCTGGTCCATGCTTACCTTGCCTTCTGACTAGAAGATGGCCATGGTGGCTAGTGCTGGTCCTTCCCTTTGGCAGAATGCACAGATGAAATAGTTTCAGAGTTTCATGCAGCTGAGGATGTGATGGTACTCAAGACAAGTAGAGGGTTCCAGGACCCACCAATGGGCAAGGCCGCAACCCATCCAGCACTGGTTCCAATAAAATTCATTTTAAATCTTCTGATCACATTAGGAGGAACTTTCAGGGTAGTCGTGGGAGTCCTGAGCCACTAACATGTGTGTATCTTCCTTTAGGAAAAAGGAGAAAACTGACCTGCCCAGAGCCACCAGAGTCCATGTCTGCGCAGAATGTACCATCAGTGTTTGTCTTCATTGGCTAGGATTCTCTTCTTCCTGGCCAGCATCTGAGAGCTCTAGCTGGGTGTTATCCATGAGGCATTAGTCTGTGCAGCTACTCTAAGGTAAAATCCAATGGAGTCACATCAGCCGTTGAAAACCCATAAGGAGCTTGGCGAACAAGAGTCTGCATACTTAACCCTGGGCAACTGACCCAGTTATGCTCAGCATATGACAAAGTACATGTGGGCAAACTCAGATGATGGTACATTTTTAGATACTTGGTTTCTTTCAAGTTAGCCCACACATCATTAAATCCACCCTTGTAAATCAATCCTCTCTCCCACCTCAGGGTATTCATCCTGTGCACAGCCCCAGAGGTATTAGCCATTACCACCATCTGGTTTGACTACTAAGTCACTGATTTTCAAACATTGTGCTGTGATCTCTGGTCAGGAGAGGTACTTCCTAGTTTGAGAAGGAGGAGGCTGTGAGATTTATCCCACTACCTGCTCTTACTCTTCTCTGCCTTCACAGTTCTTTTTGATTTGCTTTTATGCATTGGGGTTCTTTGCAAATTTTAGGTTTGAAAATCCATGGTTTGAAATTTTTAGGAAAAAGCTTAAAAAGTTCTGGCTTAGGCAGTTCAACTGTTATGAGGTTGCTTCTTAATATTAACATTCCCTGATTATCTATATCCATTTTCTTACCTGCATGATAACATACATCCTGCCTGATAAGCCCTCATAACATCTCTGAGATCTCTTGTAATCCCAAAATTCCAGGCCCAGGACTGGGCAAATCAGAGGGTTTCGTGAATGTCTACCAGATCAGTGAGTGAGCTCTTGGTTAACTGCTGCCAGTGTGCAAGATAGGCGGGGGACAGAGAAAGACTTTCAGTATGTTGTAATAGGTCATCAATGACAATTCACTGAACATATTGTATCCTACACTGAGCCTTGCATCTTAGCAAACTTTTTTTTCTTTAAAACAATAAGCAAATAAATAACCAAGGGTGCCCTCAGTGCTGGTGGTCATGACAACAAGAGACAAAAATGCCTTTTATGCCTTAGGGTTGTGAGCCAGGCCAGCTGGTTCCATTAGCTCCTCCTCTGTTTTCCCAAGTGCTATCCTTTTCATGTCTCTTCAGGCTTTTGCCACCTGGTCTGGACCCCTTCCATCACTGGACCCTGCTCTTGCAATCTCAGTTTCTCAGGCCTATGCCTCAGCAATGTGCCCTCCACTGTTTGCACTCCATGAGATACTGGGCCAAAAGGTTCTTGTTCTCTGCTGTGATCCAGTTCTGGTCACTTGTTGAAGTTAAAATGGTATATCACCATTGCTCTGAAAAGAGGACCATTGTCTGAGGTCTGAGGAGTCTTTTACCTAGACAGACATTTCAACAATGTAGTGCACCCTGCAAATGCTGTCATGGAGAGTGGGCTGTTGATGTAAAGCTACTAGCAGGTAGTGGAGGACAGTTGGTGAGAAGCAGAAAGTGCCAGAGTGATTCAGTCTCTTGTTTCCTACTGGTGTGTTTCCTCTTCACTAGAGAGATGCGCACAGAGGCATGGTTGATTGTTCTCATCAACTGAGTGGAGCACGTCCCCATGACTGCATTTAATGGTGCTGAACAGGCTTGCCTCTTCTCCACAGTGTTGAAATCATGGCAGAGGCACCACACTGGGGACCAAAAGACTGGGGTGGAATTCATGTGGTATCTGGTATCTGTCATCTTTTGTAGAACTTATGTTCTTCCTGTAGAGATGCCAATAGCCAGCATTTGTGTCTCATTTAATCTATCTTGCCTCTCTATATTGTGTATTTCTGTCTGTATTGAAATGGAGACCCTTACTGAGGCCCTACCTGTGTTTCACAGGTCAGGGCATGTATAATCTGCTCCTTTTTCTAAGCAAATTATACAACCAGCCTGGCTCTCAGCAAGCCACTTCTGTATCCCGCACAATAAATCAGTTGTGTTGCAACAAAGAAATGCATGCATTAATGTTGCTTTGATTCCTTAAAAAATTATATATATATATATATATATATATATATATATATATATATATATATATATATATATTTTTTTTTTAATTGCCAGAAACTATATACCCTATTATTAAATTAGTATATATATTTTTTGGATTTAAATTGATGAAACATAACAGATCCAAATACCTCCTATTAATTGTAACTGTTGATTTTAAGATACATCCAAAAATATGTATTTTAAGATACATATTTAGAAATTTAAATGTGAAAAACTTTGTCTTGCAAGGATGGACATATATCTTTTGAGTACCTTGCCTTTTTTCATATAACTCTCTTAGAAGGTAAAAAAGCATTGCTCTAAAACACACCTAATTGAGCTATGTAATGTGAGATTAGAAGAAACTAAATTTACATTGGTAATATGAGAACTTCTGGGGCAATTTTGTTGTTTCATTAGCTAAATAATAGCACATTGCATTTGATAACTTAGCTTTTTTTTTACTTTTCATTATGCTGACCCTTTTGTCATCATGCATTTGAGGAAACACAATGCAAACAAAACTGGAATCCATTTATATTAAAATAAAACGACAATGAAAGAATTCAAGATATACACTCCAAAGTCAAAATACCTTATTAATTTCTCCCTTTAGTTTATCTATTTAACAGTTAGTTGAAAAGTACAATATAGGAGCCAGGAAGGTGGCCCATACCAGTAATCCCAGCAGCTAGGGAGGCTGAGACAAGAGGATCCTGAGTTCAAAGCCAGCCTCAGCAATGGTGGGGCACTAAGCTACTCAGTGAGACCTTGTCTCTGAGTCAAACACAAAATAGGGCTGGGATGTGACTCAGCAGTTGAGTACCCCTGAGTTCAATCCCCAGTCTAAAATATAAATCTTTTTTTGCTAACTTGTATTTTTAAACATTAAGACTTCAGTTTAAGTAAAGGGGCTTTGATTTGTTTTTAGGAAGTTTCTGAATGTAGCATGGGTGTGTGCATGTGAAGTAGTGAAAACGCTTCCTTAAATTTCTTTTTTCCGGATTAAAACTAACTTCAGCAAAAGTGCAGTGAAAATCATATCTAAAGTGTGTGAATTATAGAATTCTATTTATAACCTTTTTTAAGAGGAAAATATTTAAATATTTGACTAAAATCACACTTAGCATACATCTTTTTTGATTTGCAATCCTGTGATTTTCTGGAATATCTGAACAATCTTCCAAATGGGATATCCCATTATACAAATATTACTTAAGTATTTAAGCATGTATTAATGAGACAGGGCACCTACAGTCTTTATATTTTGGCTGTAAGTTTCTGAGGGTCCAGGAGCAATCCAACCCTTTGTAGTCAACTCTTGATAAACTGTGTGGTTGAGTGTAATGGTAGTGCACAGTTGTTATGGCATCATACTGTGGGCCACCCACCCAGCCTATGTGGAATTCAGGTGGAGACGAAATTAGATGCAGATGTGGCAAAGGTTTCCTAGAGAGATATTGCTTCAGTTCAGCACTACTGTTTCAGAATCTTCAACTGGGTGAAGAGGGTCTTTATGGTGCATGTGGAATGGTAAAAGAATTATGATTTTTGTGATCATGGATTTGAGATGGGTCATTGGGGGAAGGGAAGGCAAGTAGCAATTTTGGTGGCAAGAAGGTCATATAGGATATATATATATATATATATGTAGTTGTTGGTTTGTTCTATTTTATTTGTAGTTGGACACACTACCTTTATTTAATTTTTATGTGGTACTGAGGATTGAACCCAGCACCATGCATGTGTTAGGTGAGTGCTCTACCACTGAGGCACAACCCCAGCCCCTTACTTATATAATATTAATGGAATAATCCAGGTGAGTAATGACACTTTGCAGATCAAGAGAAAAAGAGAAAACTGTGTGTGCACACTAAGTGTTGCACACATAAAGATGGATGATCATGATTTTTCTCATTAGCAATTCCAGTCTCAGAAAGTTGGAATTATCATCTCATTGTATAACCATTCCATTACCAAGCATTCTTAATTTTTTCTCCTGAAATCTAATTTTACTCCTTCTTTCCAATCCAGCCTGAACCCTCATTATTTAGTATCTGATGTCATTCTTAGGATTTCCTGACTGGTGCCCCTGTCTCTGAATTTGCTGTGTAACTGCACACTCATTCCATCATCCCTCCAGCAGGGGTGCTCCTTCTTTTTTTAATATTTATTTTTTAGTTGTAGTTGGACAAAATACCTTTATTTATTTATATGTGGTGCTGAGGATCGAACCCAGGGCCTCATATGTGCTAGGTGAGCATTCTACCACTGAGCCACAACCCCAGCCCTAGGGGTGCTTCTTCTTGCTTACACCATACACTCTCCATGACTATATCTTCTCACAGCCCCATATATATGGCCTCAGCACTTCTATGCATTTTACACGTTTTTAAAAAATTATTTTTAACATCTTTATTTTATTTATTTATTTATTTATTTATTTATTTATTTATTTATTTAGTGGTGCTGACATGCTAGGCAAGCGCCCTACTGCTGAGCCACAACCCAAGCCCTGCATTTTACACTTTTTACATCATAAATCGAGTGATGGGTAATACCATTTTGGTTATTATGAACATTTCATTTGGTCTTAACTGTTTAAAGGAAAGCCTTCAATGCCATTATACATTATCCCACTGGGCAGAAAACATCCATGGTGTACCATCATTTAAATGTCAAAATCATTTGGGAACCAAAAGCAAATATGCAAGTGTTCATAAAACTGAGCATGTGGCCTCCTTCTTCCTGTCCTGCAGTATTGTATTGGAAGAGGTGAATAATGCAGGTGACATACTACCATTACCTTTGGGAACTTTTTACCCAATTCATATGAGAGCCTGGATTAGAGAGAAGTTTCAAATGCACAGTGAAAGTGAACCATGGAAGAATAATCTTAGTCTTTTTGTCTTTCTACCCATATGTACTGAGAGATGATTTTAAAATTAAATAAATCTGTTTTAGAGTAGTGTGTCTTAGGGGTCATGAATTTGAACCTTTCTCCTATTTTGAAACCCCTTCTGTAGTACCCTACTAAATATCAACTGACTTTTCCTTTCCCATTTCCATTCATGGTCATACACTTGGTTCTTCATCATATTAATTATTATTCCCATCCTATGATATTAGTAAAAAATGGTTCTCAAGTTGTTATGTTTTATGTTGTGCTTCTTGTCTTCATCATCATCATCATCTTATTATTATTATGTTTGTTGTTCAGGAAAAACCTGTTTCCCTTGTCAAGATTTCAACATTCTGTGTTAAAAGTCAGAGGTTAGAACAGCAGATTCTGTTATTTGACAACATCTGTATCACTGGCTGTTCATTTCCTACCTCTTTTTTTCTTTCCCAAATCAAAATTATCAACTAAAATAAGGAATAAAAAACAATATTTACGTACCCAACATGCTCAGTCCCTATGTAGAACTTTGCAGTACCTGGGAGGCCACTCTCATCAATTTTTATTACATTGTTATTTACCTATTGGTGGTCAGGATATTTGTTGAGTTTAGTGAAATCTTTCAGTATTAATGTCTTATTTACTTAAGCCACTTTAAGTTTCATTTTAAAATGGCACCTTGTGAGGACTGAGTCATCCTGTGTAGAGTTTTCACATTTGGTTTTTGCTTTTCCAATGCTTTTCCAAATGTTTCTACCATTATGGTTTTAATATTTGTAGGGTAATTCTCTATAAACAGAGAGCAAAAATTTTGTGCTCTCTGAGGACCAGCACAAGCCCCACGCAGGAGAGGAGAGAAGCTCTAATTACAGACCCTAAATAAACAAACAAGCCAACAACAACAAAAGCCTGGAGTATGGCTCAGTCGAGTGTATCACCCCCAAAACATCAAGTTTTTAGTAACAAAAACAAAACAAAACAAAACAAAACAAAAAAACTCACAAGATGTGAAGAAGCATGTCTTAGCTCAGCCTGCTATAAGAAATTATGACAGAGAGGGTAATTTCAGACACATTTTTTTCTAATAGTTCTGGAGGGTAATAAGCTGGATGCCATAGTGCTGACAGATTTGGGGACTGCATAGCTAAAAAGAGCCTTCCTTGCCTGCACAGCCCAGCCTTCCCACTGTGCACACACCGTCTTTGCAGGGCTGGGCCTCAGTGCATGCGGAGGGAGGAGAGAATCTGTCATCTTCCTTTGATGGAGGACATGAGCCCCATTATAAGGGTCCTGTCTTTATGATCTCATCTACACCTAATGATACCTCAGAGGCCCACCTCCAAATATCATCACATTGGAGGTTAGGGCTTCAACACATGGATTTGATGGAAGGACACAACAGAGTCCACAGTAAACAGAAAAGTGTTACCCATCCACAGGGGGGGAAATGCAGGTTCCAGAAACTTCCTATGAGAACTCAGATGTTAATATTAGAAAAGATTTGAAAACATGTAAAATATATTATATAATATGTAAACATTTCATATATATTACATGTTATAATAATACATATAAAACTATAAATTTTTAAATAATAAAAGTATAGTAATTTGATGATGTCTTAATAGTTAAATGGACATAAAATAACTAATGAACATTTTCTGAAAACATTAGAAAGCAAAATTATTTTTTAGAAAAAAAAATCCTGAGATGAAAAAAAGGACAAAATTTGAAATAAAAAAAAATAGAGAAGATCAAAAGTATAGATGAGGTGGACAGAAAGAAGAAGCCAAGCTGAGAGACTGATAGAGATTATACAACCCAAGGAACAAAGGAAAAACAATGATAAAAGTGAACAGAGCATTAGAGAAATGTGGGCCACCGAGCTCACCAATAGACATGTACCAGGAATTCTAGAAGGAGGGAAAGAAGAAGGAGCAGAAAAGTGTTTAAGATATAATGACTAAAACCATTCCAGACTTGATGAAACCATTACAGGTCCAAGAAGTCCATAACAAGTAGGATAAACACTGAGACTCTCACATTTGTACACATCACAGTAAGAATTTTGAAATACAAAGAGAATATAATACAAACATCAAAAGAAAAGTTATTCATCACATTCAAGAGAAACTCAAATTAACACCTGACTTATCAGACATAATGGAACCAGAAGGTTAGAGAATACCATCCAAAAGTTTCAAAAGGGATTGTCAAACGCAATATATTGAACAATACCAGGAAAAAGAAGGTAGATGGGAGCAAAGCTGCATGGAGTGGGAGTTTGACACCAAAGACTGGAGCCACAGAAACAAACCAAATGAGCAAGCCAGGATGGTAAGTAAGGAAGTTAACTTAAAAATTATGTAATTGTGGACCTAATCTCCTGCTATAAGCTTCATAAAATTACATGGTTATAACAATGAATTGTTATACTGTGACATATTTAATATGCACAATAATAATATCACAAAGATGGATATGAGTTATATGGAAGTAATCCTTCTGTATCTCTTGAATAGCTAGATTATAGGAGTGAGCCACAGTGTCAGGCCTCCTTCTGTATTTTACAGGAATTATTTCTTACAAAAACCTAAGTTGATATGGTAAGATGTGTATAAAAACCCTGTAGCAACTACTAAAAAATTTACCACAAAATAGTAAAAAATCATTAAAAGAATTAAAATACTACACTAGAAAATAATCATCTAGTGCAAAAGAAATTGATAAAAGTGAAAGATAACCAAAACAACAGGAAAATAGGATATGAAATGTGTATGGAAGATGTAATCAATATATCAATAGAACATTCCTGTGAGTTGGCTTGACAGTCCAACAGAGAGAGAGATCATCAGACATGACAAAAACAGGTCCCATGATGCCTGCAGGAGAGGCACTTTATGTTCAGAGATACACTAGGTTGGGAGGAAAAGAAAGAAGCTCTGTCCACACCACTCTATAAAAGCTACACAGCTATCAACAGGATGAAAGTTTGATTCTGATAAGAATGGACATTTTGAGGCTGGGGATGTGGCTCAAGTGGTAGCATGCTCTCCTGGCATGCATGTGGCCCGGGTTCGATCCTCAGCACCACATACAAACAAAGATGTTGTGTCCGCCAAAAACTGAAAAATAAATATTGAAATTCTCTCTCACTCTCTCTCTCTCCTTAAAAAAAAAAGAATGGACATTTTTATTAGTAATATTGTCAAGGTATTAGGAATAAATAGCAATTATAAACAGTAGATCAGAATTAATGAAATTGATCATAAAAATATAGAGAAAATATACACAGAAAAGAATTGATACATTAAAAATAACAAAACAGACAAGTAGGTGGGCTTGGCTTATGGCTCAGTGATATACAGTGCATGGCTAGCATGTGTGAGGCCCTGGATTCACTTCTCAGCATCACATATAAATAAATAAAAATAAAGGTCCATTGACAACTAAAAAATAGAAAAAAAAAGATGAAAGAAAGAAAGAAAGAAAGAAAGAAAGAGAGAGAGAAAGAAAGAAAGAAAGAAGCTATTTTGTTAGACTGACGAAGGGAAAACGAAAGACCACCCAAATAACTAAAACCAAGAATGAAAGAGGGGACATAATTACTAAATTTAAAGAAAGAAAAATGGCTACAAATGAACACTATGAATGGTTGTGTGCTAACGAATCAGAAAACCTAGAGAAAATAGATAAGTTTTTGAAAAGACAAAAAATGACTCCAGTTGGCTCAGGGAGGAAACTAAAACCTGAACAGACTTGTAACAAGCTCAGGTGACATTGGTAATCACACAAAGAAAAGCCCACGCCCAGGTGGCATCACAGCTAACCCACCAAATATTTAAAGAACTGACAGCAAACTTTGACAAACCCTTTCAAATAATACAAGAGGATAAAATTCTTTCTGATTCACCTCTTTTAGGAAGGAACCTAGTGATAAAATCAGAGGCAAACACCTCATTAGACAGAAACCAAGTTCAGGTAGGAGTGTCCTCAGAACAAGGCATTCATTTTGCTATGGATTCCTAATTATGGAACAGCCAAACCTTTACAGAAAACCTTTATATAAAAGGAGAGGGAAAGAGCCTGCCATTGAATACCAGACACTGAAGGGTCTTTGATCATTAAAGTTGGAGCTAGGCTGTGCCCTGCTTTGGGCCTTCTGTGACTTACAAAATCCTTTCACAAGTAAATACACAAAAGGCTGGGGTTTGCTTTAGGGGTTCTAAACCCCAAATTTGGATCCATCTTACAACCAGTAGCCTAGTTTTTGAACAATTAGATCCCAGTGGCCCAGGGGTGGCTGGCTTGTTAAAGACCAGGGCTACAACTGCTTTGCTCTTAATGATGCCCCCAAATTAACCTTGGGACAACAGAGGCTCAGATACCCAAGACAGCCTTAGGAGTCAAGGTCACAATCCCAGATCACATGGAAGATGGACAGATCTATCAGGCTTTCTTATGGCTGCTCCTGTCACATGCTGCAGGTTTGTCAGACTTTAAATATGGTTACTCTTCTCTCAACCACAGCCTCTGTGGAACATCAATGTTAAGAGACTGCTGAGCAAACTCACATCGGTGAGGCAGGCCTAAGAGCTGTGCCTCCTGACAGATCAAAGCACATCTCTACAGAACATCAAAGTGACCTTCCAGTCCCTGACACCTGCCCACAACCCTGCAAGCATCAGGCACTGCACTGAGAACTCCCTGTACTGCCTGAAGTGCTGGCCCTTCCCATATTCAGCACCAGCCTACACCTCCAGTGGCAGAGGCAGGTGGTGTTCTCAGTTCAAGCTTCTCTCATCCCACATCATGGTGGTGTGATCTCCTTCTCCAGGATCCCATTCCCAGCAGCAGATTCTCCCAGGGAAAAATGAGGGTGAACAATAACACACACACAAAAAGAAACTGAGTCCCTGGAGTCTCTCTGCCTCCTCCATAGCCAGGTTCCCAAGTAACACTGTCAGCATCTCCATGCTCACTTGTCGTTACTCAGCCAGACACTCATTAATCACACCTTCACCAGCCACATCCCTCCCTATCATGGTCATGGCAAAGTTCCCGCAAACCTTCTCACTGAAAACCCAGGAGGGGGCTTTGGTCCACAGTTTATTCAGGAAGTTGGATGCTTTCAACCATCCCCTTCTTGCCTTGGATTTCCATTATTTCTGTGACGTTGCTCTCTGCTCCCTTTGTTTGAACTTCCTAAAGAAGGTGATATAGTGCTAGGAGCCTGGGGAAAAGATGCTGTGGTCATGGCCCTTAAGGACTAAGTCTGGGGCAAATTTCTGGAGATTTTCTGGCTTATTCAAGTTGCTTTGTTGCCTCTTAAATACAATGAACTCAGAAAGGAGGAGGCTCCATAGACCTGGCCTTGAGGACAACCTGGAAGGCAAAGGAAGATGAAGGTCTCCTACCCCATCCTGGAGCTCCTGGGGAAGAAGAGCCAGGGTGTAGAGTGGGCAGCTATAGATGGAGCAGTCAGGAAAGGAAGGCTCATAGGAATCAAGAGCAGCTTTGGAGCAGAACTCACAGAACACTCCACAAGCTCCTTGACCTCAAAACCAAAGTCTCCACCATTGAGCCAAGTCCCAGCCTGCCACCACCCTGTTGTAAACCCTCAACAGTTATTGCTTTCAAGGTCTCTGTAAGACTCCTCCCATAAGACACCTCTTGGAAGAAAGCACCTGCCATGTTTATGTGTGGGCTTCACCCTGTGACTGTTGGACAGGGATGCTCCTTAAAGGGTCAAGCCACATCCCAGTAAGTTAAGGTAGCTGGATGGCATTAGCCTAGATTTTATGTTCACAAGGAACCTGGTGTGTTCATGGTTAAAGATGTCTGCTCAGTAGGCAGAACAGGATGGACCCTGCAGTGACCTCTTTCCCTGGGACTTCATTTGAAATGAGGCAGTGTTTACTGTTTCAGGGAGCCAGAACTACCCTGGAACTAGGTGGCTGACTGCTGGCTTCCCTGGGGTTGTCCCTTTGTACTCAGTAAGCATTTCTTAAATTGATGTTCATTTGACCCATGCTAAGGGGCAGCAAATGGAGGAGTTTTGTCTATACTTGGGACAAAGGTTGAAAAGAGAGGAATTCTAACCTCTGAGGCAAGGGCAGTGCAGGCAGTGAAAGAGGCCTCAGAAGAGAGCTGATGTGAAATCTTTGGATCCTGCTCCTGGAGGATGCTCTCTTTACAGTAACCCCGAGGCACTGGGTTCCTCTGATTGCAGAGTGGCCCAGCCTTGCACTCCCTTACCTGGTCTCTCCTCCATCCTGATTGATGACAGTCTCTGCTACCCCTCACTCTTGCAGTGGTTGCTTGTGCTCGAGTTCACCTGCTCTTCCAGATTCACAATCACACACCTGTATACTGTGGAGGCCTCCAGCCCTGTCCAAGGAGGTTAATCCACAGACAGGATAAGCAACCTGGTAACATAACTCATGGGCCCGTTCTGGTCATTCTAGGGCACACGCCCTTCCCAGGCAGACATTTGGATTGCCATCTTCATCCCCTTTGGATCAGGTGATGAGATGTTTTTGTGACAATATCCCCATGTCAGCAGGAAGGTGTAGAACATGAGACCTCCACTTTTTCTCTGCAAGAATGTAGAGAACAAACTGTCCACATCAGGGACAGAGGGAAAATGCACTCCTGGGCCTGGGCTCAAGGTCTTATGGCAACCCATGGAGGCCTGGTGCCAGCTACCCAACCAACATCAGCCCTCAATGGCTGAGCCAGGTACCCCATGGTGTTCTCTCCAGCAGTTGCTGGAACTGACCTTGGTACAAGGAAAATTGGTGGGGTGAAGTGCCACTGAGCCCATTGACACCCACCCCTCAAGTGACCAGGAAAACCAGCTCCTTTCTTTGGATGAGAAGATCACCAAGGGGGTGTGTATCTCTGATTTCCACTGTTCCTTTGGATTTCCCTAAAGGTACTTGCCATGCCAGTTCTTGGAGGGCAACCATGGAATGATGAGAAGGCAAGGTGGACTCATGCCATATGAAAAAGGTACATGCAACAGATCTACTTATGCACAAAACTGGTGGTTTTTCTTTTCAATAGAATTCTCTAAAGGGAGGAGTAATAGTGAGATGACTGCCCCCACAGTGTCTGAAAAATCCATGGAGGACCATTTCAGGACCCCAGAAAACAGCCCACATTAACATCTGCATTATGAGCTTCTCCCAGCATTAAACACAGAGCAGCCACCAGTTCAGGGGAAAAAATTCCTCTAGACCCCCTCCCCACTGCACCCTCTCTCCCTTGAGGCTCCCCACTACACTCTCCTTTGCTCCCTTCCTCCCCAGACAAATGCTGGGTCACAGGGGAAGCCACCATCATGTGTGGCAGATGTTGGTAGCTGTTCATCTGACAACCAGTCTCCATTTATGTCCTTGCAGGAAAACCCTGATGTGGTGGGAGGGGCCTAGCAGCATGCCCAGCCACTCATAGGCAGCCCTTTGTAGCCAAGGTTTCCATGCCAGCGATTCAACACTCTGAGGATCAAAACTACAGGATATAGCTGCACCTGGCCTGCACCTGCAGTTGTCCTCCTCATTATGCCTGAATGATACAGTGTGGCAACTCTGCCCAGAGTCTGTGGGCTTTACCAGATATTATGAGTGACCAGAGAGAACTGAAGTCCACAGGAGGTGGTATATGGGCCCCATGCAAACTCTGACATCCTACAGAAGGGTCTTGAGCATTGTGCAATTTTGGTATCCTAGGAACATCTTTGGACCCAGCTCCCCACAGACACCTACTGATGGCTGACACCACATTCTCCACTTCCCCAGGGGCAGGCCTGGGAACAAGAGCAGCGATGTCATTGGGCAACAGTCATAGATGTTGGTTGACATTTCTGGAAGTGTGCCTTAAGGGAAGCAGACCCCAATGCACAAGGGTGTTTGCCCCATCTCTCCATTCTTCTTTCTGAGTGAAGTATAAATCTGTTCCCATGACTGTAGCAGCCAGAATTTGTAAAATTCTAGATGCTCAGACATACTGAATCCACCAGACTAACACCTACTTGTGGAGATTCTGGCTTTAAATATACCCCTGTCTTGGTATTGTCAGTGTTTTCTGGGGTTCCTACTACATGCACCTGACCTTGATCCCTACAAAAATTTACCCTCAGATCACTTATGCTCAAGTCCCTCCAATCCAGCTTTTTTTCCAGAGTCCATCAAAACACCTTATCCAAGTCACTGATGGTGTCCCTGGGCAACAGACCTGGGACAGCTTATGCCTTTGCCTGCTCTCTTTGCAGCATGCAGCCTGCTACCTCCTAGCCTAGGTCTCCTTCTCCTGGCTGTGTGGGGTCATGCTTTCCTGGTTCTCCTGCTACAGCTCTGCCATGGTTTTCAGGACTGATCATTCATCAACCTGTTCAATGCAGGAGTCCTTCAGGCCTGGTTCATAAGACATCTTTTCTTCTCATAATTTTTACTGAGAAAATCTCATTTTATACATGGCTTCAGTTATTATTATCAAACCTCCAGTTGCACCCAGAAGTCTATATCTCTAGGCAAGAAATGAAATAGTGTGCAGAAAAGTATATGAAGTACTGAATACATGGCATACTTTAAGGGCATCTGAGAGGCAGGCCACTTACCCCGTAGACACAGCCCTGGGTATGAGGCCATGTGTTGCAGTCCCTGAGCTTGCTCTATGTCCCACTCCTTGATTGGTCACTTCAAGAGCAGTTAGCAGAAATTGCATTGGTGGCTGCCTGTATTCTGTTTAGCTATTACCTCAGTATATATACATGGTAACTGCAAAGTAAAATCAGACCTGTTTCCTGCTTGGTCTCCAGAGGTCTTGAATAGGGACTCCATAGACACACTCTACTCTTTTTTGTGGACCTCCTCACTGAATGAGAGTGACCATATGCAGGAGGTGAAGATTCTAAAAGTCAGCCCTCAAGATTCGTGTCAGAGGCAGAGCAATAACAAACCAGCAAGAAGCAGCCACCACGGCTATCACAAGTGAGCACTGATGCAGGGGAGACCCCTCCCCATGCCTGCATATGTTCAGTCCATTATGGCACAACCTGAGAGAAAGAAACCATCAGCTCACCTTATACAGAGAAACCTAAGGCATGAAGAGCTGAATGACCTCACCTGAGCTATGGCAGAGCCATGGGAGCCAGGCTCAGGCCCTGGGAACTGGCCTCTCACCCACAGAGATGCTAACATATGTCCAAGTCAAGGACATGGCCTGCAGTGCCATTCAAAGAGCCAGTGGACAATGGGAGGAAACCTCATTCCCACCAGCCAAGGACAAGGAGACAGCTCGCTCCATAGGGTGGCAGCAGCTGAGGGTGGGAACAATCTTCAGGGAGGTGCCCAAGGCTCAGACAGAGGCAGGATGATGAATCTACACATGGCAGCACCAAGCATGAGGTGAACACCAGCCGCCAGTGGGTTGTCTGTAGGAGGGTGCTGGCAGGAGCGCACGCTCTGTCTGTGCTGCACTCTAGTTTTTCTTTTATAAAGATAACATTCACTGTATCACTTTTATATAATGTTAACTTTAAAAGTCATTGGCAAATAAGCTGATGACACACAGAGGATTCATGTGATGTGATCCCCAACATGAGTTACCAGAGACAGTGTGAACCACAGAGTGGGAGAGTCACAGGTGGTGGCTGGGGGGAAAGAGGAGGTAGCAAGTTTCCCACTGGGGCAGGTATGTTTCCTATACATGAGAAGGATGGCCCCTGGAGGCCACTGGACTGTGTAGAGAAGGACATACCCTGGAGGCCTCTGGACAGCATAGGGAAGCATGACCCCTGGAGGCCACTGAACAGAGTTTGGAAAGATGGCCCCTGGAGGCCACTAGACAGAGTGGGGAAGGGTGGCCCCTGAAAGCCACTGCACAGCATAGGGAAGGATTGCCCTTGGAGGCCACTGGACAGTGTGGCACATCATAAACACTGCCCTTCTCTGCCCTGCACATGTGTTGGGAAGCAGCTGGCCCAGTGTGATGTTGCCACAGTGAGGAGCATTATCTGGGACATAAGTGACTCTTCTCAGAGTTTCTTTTTTCAGATCAGCACTCCAAATATGTAAAATGAAATCACTGGAGTAGACTCCAGGGAGCACAGGGTGGGCACTGTGGGGAAAGGTGGAGGGCAGTGCAGCAGGAGGCAGCAGGGGCCTGAGCCCCTTCTAGCCCAGATGCATTGCCCTGAGCAAGGCACAAGGTGGTCCTGCAACTGCTGCCAGGCCCATGGCAGTGTAGAAGACAAGAGCCAGGCATCCACATGTGGCACCTCCACCCTCCACTCTGCCAAGGGCATGGAACTACTGGGAGCAGAGAGCAATGGGGGGGTTTCCACATTCGCAGAATAGATGTGGACACAATGACCCTAGCCTCCTCCAGGGGGAGCGAGGGTTAAAGCGATAACAAACCAAGTGTGGGGCTTGACACAGCCTGGGTGTCCCCAAGTTATCAACCACCACCATGATCTAGGTATACTCAAAGCCATCATCTCAGAGAGCACCATTAGTATAGATGGAAGTCCCCCTTCACACATAGCGCCCTCAAACTTCCAAAGCCAGCATGCCCCTCACAACCTCCAGGCAGCACACAGACCCAACACATCTGGCAGGGCAAACAAGGTGGGCATCATGAGCACTGCTCAGAAACACTGGGTCATATGCAGCGGGTGTGCTGCACAGTTCCATCTGTCTGGGGAACAGTCACCTGTATTCCTCTCTATACTCTCTTGAAACTCAAGCTCTGAGCTCTAGGCTTGATCTAGGTTCCAACAGTGCAGGTCCCAAAGCATCTGTAACTAGGCACAGTTTTCTTAAGGAAAACCTGTGTTTTATCTGGAAAAAAGATGAATAAATCCTGAAATTCTGGTGCCACTTGAGGAACAATCATCAAACAGGTGGCTATTTTTTTTTTCATTTTTCACAATAGGCAAGAAATGGAATGTGCATAGGTGGAAAAAGAAAGTGTGGTGGCTATACATGATGGAATATTATTCAGCCATAAAATATAACAAAAATCTATCATTTGTAGCAACATAGATGACCTCAAGAACCTTAGTTTAAATGTCATGAGCCAGGCAAGTAAGACAAATATAGCATATTCTCATCTACACATGGCACCTAAACAGTAGATTTTCATAGAAGCAGAACTGGGAGGGAAGAGGACGCTGATGGGTGCCAGGTGCCATTGGAGAGTATGAGGAACTTTTAATGTTCTACAGAGTGCAATGGGTGATTGACAACTGTATATTTCAAAAGAGCTGATAGGAAGGATTTTGAATGTTCTCAATACAAAGAATAAATGTTTGAGGTGGTGGATTGACCAGTTGTCATCTCTTCATTGCATACAACATGAATGTGTTGAAATAAATTGTCCTCATTTACAGGTGAGGAAACCATGCTATAGAGAAAAAGTAGCTTTTGTGAGTTACACAACCTATTTGTGGCAGCACCAGGATTTGACCCTGTGCTTCAGAGTCCATGTCTTAACCTCTGGGATCCACTACCTATAGCTTGAAAGATCAGTCCAGCAATTTCTCTGAATGAATCAAGAAAATGGTGTTTCACAAACCAGGATAAAGTTCCCCAGGTTCTCTCTTGGTCCAGGAGATACTGCATTTGGGGAGAGAAGATCACAACATTTCAAACTCTCTTGGTGTTTCACAAAGACAGACCCTGTCTCCAGCCTCATGTGGCCCCCAGCCCTATCTGCTTCCACATTGTGCCCACAGGAAACTGCTGACAGGCTGTTGGATTTTCAAGGCCTGGTGAGACCTAGATACCCCTGTTTCCAAACACTACCTCAGGGCTGAAGAAGAACCTAGGTCACTTCTATTCACCCTGGCCCTGTGTAGCAATCAGTCAGAAATGCAACAGGAGGCATGAGCACACCCGCTGCGGTCCCCTGCCTGATATCCACAGCATTGAGAGGAGACCTCAGCAAATCCCGTGCACAGCCAGTCTTGTATCTGGGCCTCACTGGAGCCCAATGCAGTGTGTCACATCCCATTACAAAAGACATGGTTCAGACAGACAATCACCTAGATTGGAAGATCAAGGCTTTCCTGGGCCTGGAAATACTGAGAGGGGAGGCATACAACAGGGACAACAGCCATGTGCCACATGCCAATGGAATAACCAAACACCATGCAGAGCTCTGTCCAGGACTGAACCTTGGCACCTCTGGCAATCAGCCAAGTGGCCAGAATATGGGCAGAGCTCCAAGCCCCCTCCCCTGCTTTGTACTTCTGCTCCCACTGCCCCAGACAGGGGAAGCCATAGGTGCTTCCCAAGCCCATCATGAAAGCTGCCACTTCCCCTGACCTGCCTCCACCTCCCAGCCCCAAGTCTTCATCTGGGCACACGGGCCTGCCTTCCTCTTCTGTCCCATATGCGCTCCCCACTCTTCTGCCTCCTTGGTCTCTGCCAAGAACAGAGATGGTGGCAACTTCCCACCATGGCCAGCTCTGAAGAGAGCCTTGCTTGATTCATTTATTTCCAGCAGCTCAATGAGGTTTTTTTCTGGCTGTTACATAAAACAAAATAAACCATTGAGGTGCTTTCATGGTGCAGCACAGACCCTTCCAGAGGAGCCCACCAAGAGTGTAAAACAAGGCCTCTCGACTGACACACGTAGGCCCAGACCCCAGCCTCGCCCTCCTCCTGGGGTGTGACCTTGGTCAGGAAATCAACCTCCCAGCCTCGGTTTCCACACCCATAGATTGAACAGGAGTGACACCTTGCTGGTGGCTGTGATCTCACAGAGGGATTCAGGTGAAGGCCCAACCAAGGACTGGGCACAGGACACACAGCAGCTTAAAGAACACAGAGCACTAAGGCCTGGCCACCCGAGAACATGCACTGAACACAGTGAGAGCCAGGCTTGTTGGGGGACTCTGTGTGAATCAGCCAACCCAGGCCTGAGCCCACTCCTTCACTGCTCCCAGTCACAACTCCCCTCCCCACACACATTGATTGGAGGTGCTGTCCTTGTGGGCCAGCACCTAGACCTCCTTCCAGTGCTCCACCCCTTTATTCCAACCTGTGTCAGGGCTTCCATATCCAATGACCCACAGGAGCCAGGCTGGTAGTATGGGACATGAGGGAGGGACAAGAACTGTGTTCAATCAGAGCCAAAGATGCCCAGCTGCCAGGTCTTCATACCTGCAGAGGAAAGAGCATGTGCCCCCTTCTTGCTGGTGGAGGTGGCAGCTCACTCACAGTTCTCCAGAGACACTATGGGGGCTGAAGAGAGCTAATCCAGGTTTAGCCCTCCACAGGCATTTGTAAATGAAGGTTTATTGAGGCCAGTGGCATTCACTCACTGTGGCTTCTTTCACACTGTACCAACAGACCCAAGAGGCGCCCAGGTTTGGTGTGCCCAGAGTGCCACCTCCCAGCCAACCCATTCCAGAAGCTCGCTGCCTGGTCTGTCTCCTGGATCTCTCCTCTTCCTGAGGAGATCACTACATGCCCATGGAGAACTGCAGAGTTCTTACCCCAGGACAGGTAAGCACACACACAGCAGTAGCAGACCCCATGGGTTTCTGAATGGCTGCCAGAAGGCCTGGTCTGGCCAGGAGGGTCTGCTAGCTTGTTTAGTCAAGCACATGTGGTGACTGGACCATGAATACTACTTCTTGGAGCATTTTCTAACGAGGGCCTGCAACAGTATGCCACTGATAACTCAGATCAAAGCATAAGAATCCCTTAAAAACATCAGAAAGGACAAGCTGTCTTCTAAACTCCAAGGGAGGACAAACCACTAACTTAGGTCACAGCTAGTGAAGGCAGACAGAGGTGGCACTGGGTCCATGACACCAACCCTTGGTGCTGGGTCACCTCTCTGTCTCCCAACTCCCACACTCCCCCCCCTCATGCTCCCTTACCAATGCCCAGCCCACCTCTGCACACATGTGAGGGCATCAGCTCCCTCCCTCTGGATAAAAGCTGTCTTGGCCACTTTAATGCCTGGCCATGTTTATCTTTGACAACCCCCAGACAATAACCAACACCATCTCTCAGCCCATAACTCTGGGTTTCTAAGAACTGACTGCCACTCCACCAGACCAGGCAAAGTCTCTTTCCAGAGAGTGAACTGGTCTGTCCTTTTGCTGATGGTCAGGGAGACCTGAAAGGTGGTTGTATCCCTTTCACGTCTGAGGTTCAGCAGGACAGGGAGGATGATGATCTCGTCCAGGCTCAACAGAAACCACAGCAGGTTGTCATAGGTTGGGTAGACCTCCGCACTGTGAATGCTCTCCTGGGCAGAGGGTGCCTGCGTGAGACTGTCCTGGCCCAAGTGAATCTTGTCCTCCCACTTGTCCTCCTCCTCCAGGAGATGCTGGCCCACCTCATCAGCCAGATGAAAGCTGAAGAAGAGCTCCATAGCCATGCCCTCCAACCAGCAGGGCCAGGATTTCCTTGGGCTCCAGGTCCAGGTTGGAGCTGAACCACTCATGAAGCAGCTCCAGCTTGGCCATGCACAGCTGGGGGACCACCTGCAGCTGGCAGGGGGTCACCACCTCCTTGGCCTCAGGAAAGGCAAACAACTTGATGCAGAGTAGATCCTTGACAGCGTCACTGTCATCCCAGACATTCCTGTGACATAAAACTACACTTTGGATCTGTTGGAGTAGATGGAGCTGTGGAGGATGTGGGACTTTAGCTTCCAGTTGAAGGGAAACTTCTCTAAGTTACCAAAGAGCATGAGCATCAGCAGGAGCTCTATGGAGAATGGGCCATAGCTGGTGCTGACGGAAGACAGGCTGCAGGTTCTGTGGATAAAGAACTCCACACAGGTCTGCAGGCTGGTGTTGCATGTGAGGTCCTGCTTGGCTTTCTCAAGGAAGGAGGACACCTCAGCATTGGCAATGTGAAAGCTAGAGAGGAAAAAGCCAGGCAGCAAGGAGAACCTCTGCAGGTCATTCATGGTGACTTGACCCTCAACCACTATGAGGAGGACAGTAAACTAAGAGTGAGACTCTGTTCTGTTCTGTGAGGAGATGACCCAATCGACTTCCTGCCCACCACTAGTGCCAGCCACAGGGAAAGTCCTATAATTCCACAAAATGTGTTTGCCAGGACTGTCCCCAAAACTGTGTGGAGTGGGAAGGAGCCCAGATGGCCCCTGATCCCATGGCTCTTAGGCACACAACTGCCTCCCCAAAGGGCAAACATTACTCCTCCAGATCTCAATCTCACAGACAGAGCCCCATACCCAAGCATGGGGTCATCTTCATGGCCCATTACCCTACAGAGCACCAACAGCACCCACCAAGCCCACCAACCACATGAGGCCCACCCAGTTTTAGGATGTGGCAGCTCATGCTTCTCTCCCTTCAGTGGGTGACACAACTCAGATACTGAAATACATGCAGAATCATTGCAAGGAGGGCAAATCTTTGGCTTGACACTTCCACTATTAGAAATCTCTCCTTTTGAATATCAGGTTGGGATGGGGTGTGTAGAGATCCCTCTACAAGGCCATTTGCTGCCTTGGCTAGAACTGAGCAAACTACAGTGTTTGCTGGAGCCCATGCTGGGACTTGAACCCCAAGCTCAGCCATATCCTGACTGAGAAACCTACCAAAGAAACTGAAACTCTCTGTGCCTCAGATGTCCTGACATAAAGTAGAATATAAATGCAGTTCTTACCTCCCTGGCTGCAGTAGAATCTATGAGTTAATAAATATGAAGCAATGAGAAGAGTACTGGCCTACATAAATGATCCATCAATATGTACCCGCTATAATCACCATACATCACTGTACCCAGACAAAAGCCCAATCAATAGGAGGCCTGATATTGTTACAGGGGCATAGAGAGATCCATGGGTGCAGGAAGTAGTTATGTGAATATACTTAAATATAAAAACACTAATACTCATGAGGTATATCCACAATGTGTCATGAAATATAAAAAACAAGTTATAACTGGTCATCATGATAGCTCGAGTGTGTCCCTCAGAAGTACATATGAGGAACCTTACCTCCCCCACAAGGAAGCGTTTGGCAGTGGAGCCTTGTGGGATTTACTTAGGTTGTGGGGGAGCCTCATAAATAATCCCTGCCTTTCCTAAGGGAAGGGGAGCTGAGTGTCATTTTCTCCTCTGGGTGAACCTGCTTGCCCTTCCGTGGTCTGCAATGAATTACAGCTGCAGGAGCCCTGCACCAGAAGATAAGCAGGTGTCAGCACCATGCTATGCTCTCAGAACTGTGGGCCAAAATAATGTCCATTCTTTATAAATTACCCAGTCTCAGGTACTCCACTATAGTAACAGAAAAAAGACTAAGACAATCACATATAATCTTACTTGGGGAAAGTTTTAATTAATGTGTATGTGTATGTATTTAAATGCATATGTACTTACATTAGGGTATCTATGAAACCAAAAAGGGAAAGATTTTTTTCTATTGATAATACATGTTTCTCCTTTCAATGTGTAACAACATCATCTTCAGCCCACCAGTGCTGGATGTGAGGTTCCCATTTTACCTTCTCAAAAACTTAAGTGGGGGGCCTGGGGTTGTGGCTCAGTGGTAGAGCACTTGTTTTGCATGTGTGAGGCACTGGGTTCAATCCTCAGCACCACATAAAAATAAACAAAGATATTGTGTCCATCTACAACAATAAAACATTAAAAAAAACTTAATAAAAGCCCAAAGTCAGACTTAAACTCTGAATTACTTACAGATGTGAGAAAGAAATAAAAATAACTGTGAACCTCACCATGTTCTGTTTTCCTCAGGGACTGGCTTCTTTCTTTATATTCTACGTAGGAGTTTGACACCTCTTGAAAATTGATTTACAAGAAGTTTAATACTGCACTTTCTCTCTTTACTGTTACCCAAACCTACATTTCACCTGCAATAACAGGCTGGGTTTATGTTGCTGTTCCCCTATATCTCAAGCTAAAGGCAACAAAAATTGCATCTGAAAACATCTATGGAAAGCCATAAATGATGGCTGTAGGGGCTTTGTTTTGTCCTCAAGCTAAGATGTAGTAGAACATGATACCTTATTTCAGGACCTTTGATAATTCCCTGAGCCTGTCCTGAGACAGGCTCAACCCTCAGCCTGAGATGCTAATGCCCCCACTAATCCCCAAGTGTAATCTAGAAGCACATCCTCCTTCCTGTTTGAGGCACACCCCATGGCCTATTCGCAGGGTGAAGTGAGGCATCAGCTGACCCCTAGGATCTGTCCACACTGATGGAGGGTGGGGGGCCAGGATCCTGGAGGAAGGAAGGAAATGAAGCCCTACCAGAAACGACTATCAATGCTGCCCTCAGGTCGCTGGAGGCAGAGTGGGAATCAGGTCCAGAGATCCTGTGAAAGCCCAGGCAGAGACTCTGCAGGTCGACAGAGCTGACTCAGAACAGCAGTGAGAGATGGCAACAGGGAGCTCCAGAGAGCACACAGGGTGGGAAGGGACCTGGTGAACCCCAGTGAGTGGACTGTTGTCACTGGGCAAACAGAACACTCCCCTGGGTCAGGAATGAGGGAAGAGCAGGCCTCAACCCAAGATAGCACACTTTGGACCTGCTACAACCCTTGGACTTGGAACTCAGTCCCTTAAACTGGTATCACCAACCCCAACTGGAAATGAATTCACCAGTCCTGAGGCCATGGTAGCCACCCAAGGGAAGGGCACCTGCAGCTGAGATTCTTTCTCCAATTTACAAAACTTGGACCCAGAGAACCAGGCAAAGAGGCACCCTCCATAAGGTCAGAAGGTAGGTCTTTGAAGACTGTTGATCTGTCCAAAGGTGGCCCTGACTAGCTGCTATCAATGCATTGCCACTTATGGAACCCAGGTACACCTGCAACCCTCAGTGGCTCAGGGTCAGGAGGCTCAGGTCTGGAAGGAAATATCAGCAGGTGATACAGAAAATGCTGGGGTGAAGGCCTGGACTAGAACATCCCCACACTCATAAAACCTGGGTCCCCCCTTCTCCACATCCCACACAGCACTGTCATTTCACCCTCCTCCCATCCTCTGCCCTTGCTGGGAAGCTCATCCCCACACAGAGCAGAGCAGACTTCTTCCTCAGCCAGGAGGCATGGACTGTAGTCCTCCTCTGAGCTTCTCTACTCTGCAGGGAACTGACAACCCAATTTCCCACTCTGTAGTATACGTCTAGCCAAAGGGAGAAACACAAGCTGGACAGAGAGAAGGCTGGACCACATCACAGACCATCATGGGGCACCAGTGCCTGCAGCTGAAAGGAAGGGTGATGCCTGCCTTCATCCCAAGACCAACCTTCTTGGCTCTCAGGCTTGGCAGCTTGTGAAACAGCTGGGGCTTAATAGAAACAAGAAGAGGAGGAGAGAGGAGTAGCTAGGATGGAAGCAAACAGGACTAGTCAGGAAGTAATCAGGAAGAAAAAGGGAGGAACACATCCCTGCTCCCAGCTCACAGTATCCTGTGTCCTCTGGCAGGGCTTACATGGGAGCAGCTGGTCACAGCAAAGGTGGCTCAGAGTCCTGGCCCCAGCATCACACATCAGAGATAAGAGGGCATGTTTAGAGCTAAGAGCCAAAACTTAATAACACACACATGGTAGCCAACAGAAGAGAAAACTGGGCCCATTTTCCTTTTCTGTTGGCTACCATGTGTGTGTTATTAAGTCCAGGTCTTCACCCCAGCATTTCCTGTACTACCTGTTGATACTTCCTTCCAGACCTGAGGAAGGCTTAAGTCACATGACTAATGAATCATGGTTTCAGGGCAGGGATCCTGCAAACTCTAGAAGAGACAGGAGGGTGCTAAGGGGCATTTGAGGCACAACCTGCAGAGCCAGACTTCTGAGATCAGAAGCAGAAACTCAGAGTGCCAGGGCCCATCAGAGGCTGCACATGGCATCTGGCATCCTGGAAGACCCTTGGTTGTGCATCGATGGAGCTGCAGACATAGCAGAGGAGACCAGAGGTTGCAGAAGCTCCAGGGGGGGGGTCGGTGTGAGGGAGAGGAGTGGCCTTGTTTGCTCCTAGTCAAGTTCAGCAGACACAGATGGGAGGACAACTAGAATCAGTGACTATGCAATAGAATGGACTCCCACAGGTTCTCCCACAGAGGAAAGCCCCAGAGGACACTTCACAGCTGCCTCCACCCCTCACTACAGGATGAGTTATGCATTAGACTCAGAGTCAGAGTCTACTCATGTGGTCTGGGTGGGTCCCGAGTGTCCCTATGGGCCTCAGATGGTGTGAATGAACAAGAGCAGGAAGACCAACTCGGACCCTACTGGGCACATAGTAAGCACTTTGTATATGCTCATAGAAGTGAATATCATGGCAAGGGAAGTCTATCCTGGCCACAGGTCTTGGACTGTGCAGCATCAGGTCCACTGAGGGCTAAAGATGACTGTGTGCCACAGCAACAAAAACTAAGCAGCAAATAGAAATGTTAGGATGAAGAGCAAACAAGAATAGAACCTTCATCATCATCGACTCAGTATTGGTCTGAGCATTTTATAGGCACTAAAATCAGGATCATGATTATACTCATTATTTGTATAATCCTTATTACATACCAAACAGTATTATGAGCACTTTTCAGGCATTGATGCTTTCAATATCAACAGTCTTTCAGTTTTGAGGATTTGATTAGCATTCCTATTGATAAATTAAAAGACAGAGGCACAGAGACGTTAAGTGACTAGCCTGATGACACCTCAATCTTGAACTTCCAGCCTCCAAACTCTGAGGGACAAATTTCTGTAGTAGAAGTTCCCAGCCTGTGGTCTTGGGGACAGCAGCCTAAGCAGGCCAACAGAGGGACTGCTCTTCTTTACCACAGGCTGGGCTAGCCTGTTTTCTGTCTTCCAAGTTAACTTTAGAATCACATATCCAGTTGCCCAAGCCAAAACCCAAATGCACACTCCTGAAGGTGAGGCCTGCACACTGGGTTAGTGGTACCCCTAAACCCCCTGCCACAGGCTCCCCCATCAAGTATCTTTGAGTTTCCTGGAACGAGTAGGTATTGCAGGTTCCATCCAGAGACATAACGACACTTCTCCTCTATAAAGAAAGACCTGGAGCTCAATATAAGCTGCAGGCTGACCACAGGGGTTCCCCTGAAAGAACAGAGACACAGCAAAGGAGAGACCCTGGAGCAAAAGTTTGGAGGAAGGACTTTGCCCCTTCAGTATTTCAACAAACATACGCAAGAGAGGAAGCAAGTGGGTGCATGTTGGGGGGAAGGAAGCAGAGGCCACCTCAAAATGAAACATGGGATGTGCTGCAGAGTCTAGAGGCTGCTCTGCCACTGGCCTCTAGAGGGGCTCCTAACTCACTATGGCAAAATACCATTGCAGGAGGTGTGGGACTTGGTGCTGACAGCAATGGCACTAGGTACACTCTGTAGATGAGAACCCCCTCTCCAGGCAGACCCCCTCCCAATGCCCACATGGTAAGCAAAAGGCAATATAGTTGATATTTACCCCCAGTAGCCTTTCCAAAAAAAGTAATAATAAATTATTCCCTTAGGACACTTGAAATAACCCACTAAAAATATGAGATGTTCAAGTGTGCATGTTTGTGCTCCATCCTGAGAGAGATGAAATAAAGCAGCCATAGTGTGACCATGAGTACCAGAATTACATGCTAAGACCACAATGCAGGAAGTCAGAGAAGCTAGCCACAGCATAAGACAAATTTTTTTTTTAAAAAAAATCCTGCTTGGCTGAGCTAATGTGGCCAAAGTTTCTGTTACTTATAGATAAATACTACCTGAAAAAAAATAAAAAAACAAAAGGCAGGTAAATCAGCTAATCCTCATCTTAATTTTTAACTTATAGCTACATTTTTAACTCAAATGCTTGATGTAGGGGTGTAGCACATATTGCTCTAGAAGTAATCACAGAAAACTGAAGGCTTTGGGCAGGGAGGACTAGGCCATGGTGCAATGGAAGGCTCTCATCTGTCTTTGAACATGTTCCTGCGCCACAATATCCAGGTTTGGCTGAGGGTGAGTAGTAGGTGGTTTCTGCATGAACCCCAAGGCTCAAACAGTCTTGTACAGAATACTGGACACTGAGTGTAGAACAAGGAGAGTGAGGTGTCACATTGGTGAGGGAGATGGCCACGTGTCAGGATTTAAAAACACACAACCCCTACCCACAGCTCCTCAGGCAGGGACCTTTCCAGCCTCTCCTGTTCCAAAGTGTGTCCATGGGATTACTTCTGGCCAATGGACTATGAGTCCAATTGTCACACATCACCTGAAATCCAGAATCAATAGCTGCCACCTGCCACTGGGGACAAACAGCAGATATGGAGGCCCTAGAGTATGGCAGAGCCACCAGTGGGAAGCAGCCTGGGTCCCTGATCCCCACGTGAAGGACCCTTGCCTGCGAGACATGCACACCCATCCCTCTTAGGTGGTTTTGAGCCACAGGTGGTGCAGTCACAGCCACCAGTGAGAACCCACCGCATGCCATCACAGGGTCTGGTCACATGTTGACACTCATCATAAGGCCCCTACTAAAAAGACTAAAGCCCCCGCACACTTCCTTCTCAACATAAACTGCTTTGTTAGCAAGGAGGAAATAAAGACAGAAAAACAACAGTGAAGAACTGCTGAGCCTAAGTGAAGGATTTCCGGGGCACCCCACATGTAGAATGTGCACTATTAAATGGATCATATGGACCTCTTAGTGACAGTAATTATGAGCTCCTATAGGCACTGTCAAGCTGTTAAACAGCAGGAAATTTTGATTACCTTGTACTAATTTCCATTTATATTTATTCTAAATTGGACACCTTGGAGATTGTTTAAATAAGAGGGGGAAATTCACTAAGTAATCCTAACAGCTCTACTGTGATCTGATGGGGAGGCAGCTGAGCTCAGGAGAGGCAGAGAGACAACCGGGCTGCAGCCAGGCTGCCACTTTATGCCTCAAGATGACTCACTTCATCTATCTGAGAATCAGTTTTCCTGTGTGTCAAGTGGGTTTTCACTTCTTACCACCTGCCAAGGCCACTCCACGAGGCAACTCAGCCTTTGGCTCATTGCTGTACAACTTCATGTACAGGAATGTCATTCAGGCAGCCCCTTGTCATTGGACCTCTCACTAATTTAGACAAGACTTCCTTCATCAGTTCATTACTGAAATAAAAAAAAATATTCCTTCAATGCGCAGAACACTCAAACCATGTAAGTTTACACAAAGTTGGGATTGAAGGGCAGTAATATTGTTAGTGAGTTTAGAAGTTGGCTAAGCTTCCAGTCTGGCTGGATTCAGCATTTAAACAAGATTCATGTTCACAAATGTCCTTCAGTGGATATATGCAAAAGCAACTGTACATCCATGGAGTGGGTTATCTGGTAATAAAGTGGAGCAAATAATGGCAACTATGATGATAAAGATAAATCGTAAATACATTGTGCTGAGTAGAAGAGAGCAACCTTAAAAAGCTGCCTAATTTATATTCCCCTTATGAATTGCTCTTGAAAAATTAAAACTGCTTGGGTGAAGAATGTTGTGGCTGTTGCAGGAGAGCAGGGCGGGGGAGGCTCTGGCTACAAAAAGTTAGAGCACAAAACAGGGGTGTGGTAATGGAGCTTCTCTATGTCCTGATAGAACTATACACCAGAAAGTGGATTTTAGTGAAGAATAAAGTGATTTTTAAGATGCATTGTCATCTATCACACTTCATCCATGAAGCTGACTTTATTCTCAACTTCCACATCAGGGTGGAATCAGCAACTCTAGGCCTCACATTGTGCTTCCTTGAAATCTAACTGGAAGTCAAGGGAAAACTTTCTGTTCCCCAAAATCTCAGGGGAAACAACTATCAGGACTTCTCATGGGCTCTCAGGACCATGGGCCCAATCCCTGGTCCAATCCCTATGGTCAGGAAATGACTTCTTCTGATTGGCTCAATCTAGATCATCTGCCCATCTTTGAACCCATCACTATGGCCAATGAATGGCCTCTTCTTATTGGCTCAGTCTTAGTCATGTGCCCATCCCTCAGTCAATCGCTTTGCTCAAATTATTGTCTATTCAGTTTGGCTCAACTGCAGTAATGGTCCATCCCCATCAGCCTGGAGGTGGAGTCACCCTTAGCTGATACATAGGGATGGGCTCCCAAAGCATCACCAAGGTACTATTTTGACAATAAGAACAAGGAGGTTTAAGGTACAGAACAACACAAAGTCCAACATCTCCAGCAGCTCTATTCATACTAAGTCCAGGCCTGTTTTTCCAGCCAGTGCTGCTCTCAACACCACTGGGGCTGTGAAGAGAAATGAGAAGAATTTCTGGGGCCACAAATCATTTTATCAGCTACCTTGTGGGAAAGTGGTGCCTTTGCATTTTGACATGTCATATGTGAAAGACAAGTTGGAAATTTGGAACACAGGATCCAAAGCAAGCCAACCCCCACTGAAGGACTCCTGTGATGCTTCAAGAGCCATCTCAGGGGCAGTAACAACAGCAGCTCTGTGCCTGTGACCTGAGCATTCCCACAAGACTTCCTGCCCAGAAGGGACAGTACTGGGCCTAAACTTTGCTCCTAGGCTTACCACCTCTGAATTCTGAAGACTTTGACCTTTGAAAATTCTCCTTTGGAGTGACATCTGGTAGGACAATAGTGCATGCCCACTAGCAGAAGAGCAGTGGCCACAATCTTGCTGGCTGGTCTCAAAGTGAGTACAAGGAAATGTGCTGCAACTACAGTGAGCAAGTGGGGAACCCACTGCTCTGAGAAGCCCTGCTAGCCATTCAAACCAGAGCTTGCTCCTCAGGCAGAGGAAAGGCAAAGATGTTCTACAAAATTGCAAAAACCAAGGAACTCATTCCATCCTTTACCACCCGTGTTTCTTCCTGCATCAGCCAACCACTTTTGATGAACATGGTCACATTCAAGGAGAACAGAAGCAGGGAAATCCAGAGCCCTTGGCTCCCCCTCCATCCCAACTTATTGGCCAGCTTTGGAGAAGAGGCTGGTAGGATGTGAAACTTTCAAGGAGTCAAATAAAATTGCTGAATCGGTTCAGGGCAGCACTTCTGTTGCTCCAAAGGGAACAAAATACCTGCACAGGCATGAGCTTCAGAGCAGGAGCAGTGTAAATCTGAGGCACCTGCAAGACAGTTAATGACTCTGACATTTGGATTGAAAGCTGATATTTCACACTTAAAGTGAATGGTAAAATTTATGCTATGATTTCAAGTTTTAATTTTTTTTCAGAATATCATTAAAGAGCAAATAGAAATTCTATAACAGTTGAGAGAGACCCAAAAGGAAGGAAAAGAATTTATATTCACTCCTTTTAAAGACACTTTTTTGTCATTGTTATACAGAAGACTGCATTTTCCTTGGGCTCTGAGTGCATGGGAATGATGCCAGGAATACAGGCAGGCCACCATCCCCACTTTTCTCTGGACACATTTTCCAGAAGTTTAAAAGAGCAGTCTCTGGGGACTCCATTTAAGTCACATAGTTTTAACTACACAGTGGTTTTCTAAAAATGATATTGGTCACACCACATTTATATTTCTGACTTTTCTGTAAAAATAAAATAAGCTTTGAGCAAGCTAGATTAGTGCCCTGACCAGCAGCCACAGCTCAACAGCCGTGGTCAGTGCCCTTTAGCTAGCACCTGCACCATGAAGCTTGCCACAGGCCCCATCACTCCCTGCCATTCACCCAAGCTCTCTCACTCACATGTGTCCCATGTCTTTCCCTCCTGCCCAGTGCCTAAGGATGAGAATAGCAGACTGAAACATGGAGGCAGAGGCCCAGGACCTGCATGAGTTGTGGCCTGGACTCAGACATCTGTGGTTCACAAGGGGCATTAACTTGATTTTCCTCATGCAGTGGGGGGAAACATATCCCTGTATCATCTGGTGTGTGCTGCTTTAGCAAAATACCTGAGGGTGGGTGACTTATAAAGAGAAATTTATTTCTTATGGTTCTGGAGGCTGGAAATCCACAGTGAATATGCTGGTAAATGGCAAGGACCTACTTGCTCTATCCCTCATGGGGAAGGTGGAAGGGCAAGAGTGTATTGCCATGCATGGGGGCATGGGGATCAGGCCAAACTCTTCCTTTCATCAAGAGCCCACCCCAGTGAGACCACATGAATCCATTCCTCAGGGAATAGACCCATGACCACCCCACCCCAAAGATTGCTTTCCTCAACAGAGTCACACTAGGGATCAGTTTCCAATCCATTAATTCTGGGAATACATTCAAGCCCCAGCAGTCCCTAGAAAAGTTGTTTTCAAATCCCAACCCCAGTTCCTACAAATGCAACCTGATTTGGAAATAGGGTTTTGCAAATGTGATGATGTTAAGGATCTTGAGAGGAGTCATCCTAATGCTGATGACAGTGTGCTCATGAGAGAAGAGACAGGATGCCTGAGACACACAGAGAAAGAAGAGAGCCCCAAGTGAAGATGGAGAGACCCAGAGGTACAACAAGGGCTGCTGGTGGCACCAGAGCCTGTCCCAGGCCTCTCCCTGGGCCATGAAGGGAGCCTATCCACCAACACCATGATTCCGGACTTAAGTCCTCCAGAATATGTGAAAACCAGTTTCTGTTGTCTAAAGACACCAGCTTTTTAAGGATTTGTCACAAGAGCCAGCCAACAGGAGACTAAGACACACTCTTCAGCTGGAAGAGCAGCCCTGCCTCAGCTTCCTGAGCGCCAAGGTCCCAGGTGTGGGCTTCTGGTTTCCTCAGACATCCTGCTAAGTCCACCCTGCCTGGTTCCAGCAGCCTGAGAAATCCTGGCCAGCAGGCTGCTTCCAGTGCCTTGCTCCATCAGTTCATGGGTGAGCCTGGTGCTACACTCTGCAAAGTGCACACTTGTGACTTGCAGGATTCACCCTGCACCCAGAGCACAACAGGAGACAGACCCTGCTAGGTGACAAAAAGGAACATAAGTGACCCCAAAACAGCTTCACTCCTGGGCCCTGACTGTACCAGCACAGCGAGGAGAGCCTGGGCTGCTCTCGCCATGAGCAGTGCCCCACCTTATGGGGTCCAGCTCTCTAGCAGCAAAGGGAAGGTGGGCAAGGTTCAAAGGGGTGAGGCTACACCATCACCCCATGTGAGTACAGGGCCCCAAGCCATGCCATCTGGGCAGGGGAGGTCAGCTGGAGGTTGAAATGAACCCTAAGCTCCTAATGGGTCAGAGTGAGCCTGTGGCCAAGGAGGACAGCTGTGCACATGGCCAGGACAGGAGAAGGCTCTGCGCCTGTGTGCTTCAAGACCAGCTGGTCCTTGTGATCTTGAACTTGAGATGGCGGGCTCCTTGGTGTAGAGCCCTAGGAGTCACCAAAGCAGGGCCTCTCTTGAAGGACCATGTCCTTGTTATCCCACCTCTCCCTGCACTCTACCTGAACACTCACTGTGCTGCTCTCAGCAGCCTTTGATGTATGGCACATACCCTGAATCAAAGCTGAACTCACTTCATGCACCATCGCCTCCAAGAACCCTCATGCCAGCCCTGGAGGATCAGTGACTAAATTCTCCCCCATTTCACAGTGGAGGAAACTGACACTCAAGGGGACATGGCTCTTTGTCTGAAACCACCAGGACCCAAACAGGACTTGAGCTCTTCTGACCAATTCCCTTACCACAGTACCACCTGGCCAACCTGAACCTAGGATCACCCTGATGGCCTCTGAGGACAACCAAGACATCCTAGAGGTTCAGCTCCATCGAGAATTCTACAGCATCCAGCCCAATGACTTACAGGCCTATTTTTTAGCTATGTAAATTTTCATTCAAACAAAACATTTAAAAATCTATTACACAATCCCGAAGATTTATGAGTTGGCAGGACACAATGGCGACAGAGGTTCCAAATACTGACCTGGGAAATCGTCCTCATAAATGTGCTCCCTGCTGACCCCAGAGGACTTCTACATTAATTTTTGTTGCATAGTAATGTCTCCTTATGTTTTCAAATATTCATAATTTTTGTTACATAGTAATGTCTCCTTATATTGCCAAATGTTCCTTTCTAGACTTTTGTGCTTCATATAAACAGCATTACCCTGTGGCTATCTGAGATGACACTTTGTGCTCAACATTGTGTCTGTCAAATCACATCTGTGGAGCCATTGCCGGACCTGCCCACTCCCTGCCTCACACTGCCCCACTGGTGGGAATGTGGCAGAGGGCTGACCTCCTGCGTGGTACTCAAGTTGTTCCAAGTTTAAGTGACTGTCTGTGCCTCAGGAAGCAATCCTCTTAGACCCTAACCTTGCTCACATCTGTGTCCCCACTTTCCCTGGACACAGAGGGGTCCATTCCTGGAAGCCATACCTATCCCCTTCCTGGTGGCCACTGGGACCAGTGGTGGAAGAGCCCAGCAGGAAAACACTTGCCAAAGGCCACCAGCACAGAGATGGAAGGACCAGATCCAAAGCCTCACTCCCAGGCCATGGAAAGGCATATGGACAAGGGGTGGGACAGAATGCATCCCCATTCCCAAGCATGCTTGTTGCTGCTGCCTGTCTGGCAAGTGCAGTGAATACAGGTGCCCTGTGTTACTTTTACACGCCCACGTTCAGCAGGGAGCTGCCTGCTCTGGATGCCCCAGTGGTGAAATGCTCCAGATTCCACCCCATTCACATGACACACTCTACCACAGCCCTGTTTAGGTACCGGATCCAAGGAATCCTCCCAACAACCACAGGTACTATTACTCACTCTACTTGATGTAGAAACTGAGGATCAGAGAGGGTAAGCAACCTGCAGAGTCACACAGCTGGGTGGAATGGGGCCTGGACTTGAGCCCAGGCAGTCTGGCAGAAGCCTTGTCCTTCCACTACACTCCACTGGACCCTGTGTTGTGGTTTCCAACCACCCTGGGGGGCTCACACTGGAAGTAGAAACTCAGAGTTGCTGGGCAGCAGGTATCAGAGACACAGCTGAGTGCATCAGGAGGATGGATGCAGGGCTCAAGAGAGTCAGGCAGCCTTGGAGCTGTGCCTCTCTGTACAAAACACAACCACCTGCCTGGGCCAATGGGACTGGCTGACACTGCTCCATTCCTTCAATAGATTTTTCAAAGTCATAAATCTAGCTTTTCATGTGAAATCTTTTGCCATTAATTTGATTTTCTCAAATATTGTCCTGGGTGGGGATTCTGGCTCTGATCTCTGATGAGGAGCCTGCTCTGCTGCTCCTTCTGAACAGTTCCCATGTCACCAGCCCTCTTCCAGTCACACCAGGAACAAGGAGGAAGCCACAAGTCCTTTGCACTGCCTTCTCCCTCCTGGGTCTCTACATACAGTAGTTAGCTCCTTCTCATCACTGGACTCCCAGCTGAAGTGCCACCTCCTCTAGGTGACCTTGTTCACCTCCCTTTAGGAAGCAGCCTCATGGGAGCAAGGGAAGGTGTACTCTGTACTCTTTCTGTGATTTCTTTTCACATCAAAAATGGGTTCAAAATAAGGGGGTTTTAAGAGGAAGAGAGCCCTTATTCTGGTGCAGTGAGGAAAAGCAGGAAGGCTGGGGTGATCAGGCTGGAAAGAGAAGCTCAGAATCAGGCAGGAGGGAGCATACTGGGTCGGCCCAAAAAAGAAGTCTGAGGTTTGATTTCTTCTCAAGGGGTCTCGAGCAGGAGCTTCAAGGATCATGGGTGTTTATCTACAGGACTGTCACCAGGAGGAGAACCTAGGTGTCCTCAGAATAAAGGCAGTATTCAGGGAGGACCTGGAGAGGCAAGTTCCTCAAAGACAGAGCTGAGAAGTCCCCAGAGCCCAGCAGAGGGATGGTAGGGGGTCCTTCTGGAGATGGCAGTCTGGGAATTCTGGATTCAGAATAAACTAATGTTCCAGGACCATCTGTGCTCCCCAAGGGTTGCCCCACTCAGAACATTCTAGCTTGGTTAAAATCAGAGTATTTTACATTTTAAGAACCCAGACTCCTGGCTTCTCCTAAGACATTAGCTCTAGTGGCCAGAACTGCCCTTCATCCCAGTGTGTGCACAACTGCTGGAAGGAAGATTCCCATGTCACCCCAGTCCCTACCACCCACAAAAAAAAAAAACCCAAGAGGCATGTGACCCCAAATCAGTGCTCAAGTCCTACTTCTGTTGCTTCCTGGCTGGGTGACCTCCATCTTCCTGCACCTATTTCCTATGTTCACTCGAGCCCTGTGAGGCTGCATGCATGAGTTCAGCACACACCAGTGCTCAAAGCATCAGCTGATGAATAGCAACTAGTGGCTTGTTCCTGAGCTCCCTTCCAGGTGAACAAATCAGCAGCTGGTTTTGTAGGATGGCCATTTTCCAGGCCCCCAAGCTTTGTCCTGCCTGTCAGCTGCCAGGCAACTGTGAAGGGCAGAGCTTTCAGCCCAGGAGGACCCTCTTGAGCCCATCCGGGGGACAGAAGAGAGAAGAACCCAGAACAGAGCACCAAAGACATCCAGCCCACAAGGGCTGCCAGGCAGGTTCTTCCAATCCCCGCTCCATCCCACCATGTTGTCTCCCCTAAGGGGCCAATATCTAGAAGGCAGTCAAGCCACCAGAGCCACTGGAAGCAAATGTGACACTGCTCGGCTAAACTTTAGTCCAATCTCTGAAAGAATAGACCAGGAAACCCAGATAGTCATTATCACCAAAGAACGAAAGCTCTCAGCCTCACCTTGTGATGGCAGCAGCCTCTGGCATCCTCACTAATTTGAGCTGGAAAAAAAGACCTTTGTGCCTCCCTGGCTGGGTTCACCATCAGGAGCAGGGTTCAGGCATCTCAGGGTGCTCTGTGCTAGTTCTGCTGGCTCGGCCTCCTGCAGGAAGGTGCCAAGAGCCCCTGTGGAGCCTGCACAAGGGGTGCCTACTCCCTGCACAGCAAGGTGCTGTGGATCTGGGGATCCCGGTGTCACTTGTATGGGTCCCTCACCCTCAGGAAGATGGCAGCTCCAACTCTGGAACCAGACTTGTGAGCCAGGAGAACAGACAGATCACTGCCACAGCTTCAGCAAGGAGCTCCAATTACTGCCACAGACATTGCTGCTGATTCCTGTCAAAATATACAGGTCCTGTGAAGCAAGACTGGGTTAATGTCTCCAGAGGGCCCCATGGGACATCAAAGCTCACTGTGTATGGGTGCACCTCGCCTCATCCTCTGCCCACAGCCATGCACACTGTATACCACCCAGCAGTGGCCGGATGAGAACAGATGCAGAAAGGGATGCCCTGGTTCCAGGGGATATTAATCCCATTCAACTGGTATTAACTGAAAGCCACCATATGCTTTGACACAGAGACATGAGAAGATGCTCAACAGAGAGAACCATTTTGGTGGCACAAGGACCTCCTGCAAAATGACAATACCTTTCGTCAAAAATTGTTAAGAATTAATAAAATGAATAAAATAAAACATGTCCTAGTTTCCTTTACAGATTTTGAGTGCACTGAATTCAAATTAAAATGAATAAAAAAGAAAAAGGGCTTTTAAGAGTGAGTTTACTCTCTTTCAGTTTTCTGCCAAATGATGACACAATTATTGGGACAGACTTTTCCCGCTTCTGACCTACAGAACTCTGGGAAGTAATTTTCTATTCTTTATGAATCACAGAATTTTCACCAATAGAAATTAAAATTAACAAACTGAAATAGTTACATGCTAGTTACCTAACATATAACAATACCTTTGAAACCAGAGTTTGAAGATGAAAATTCACAGGCTTCTGCTGGCAAGTAGGGGTCTGCACAGGACAGGGGGTGGGGAGAGGCCTCTGCAGCTGAGAAGAGGCTAGCTTCTAACAGGTGGCCATTCCATCCAGGATTACAGCACACCCCAGGAAATCATCAATATTTCTTCTTCTTTCTGCAGTCTCTCCTCTCTGAAGTGGAAGAATCATCTGTCCAGGATTCAGGAACTAATCCGATGGAACTCTGGCACAGCAATCCTGATGTCCATGGCAAGCTTCTTCCTCAGAACAGGCTCCAAGGGGTTTACAGAGCACTTGGTCCACTGCTATTGGTCCAAAGTTATGCTAATTAGGATTTGAAAGAAGTACGAATGCTAATTGGGTTTGACACATACAAGTGCAATTTATCAGTCTTCTTCTTTTTTTAATATTCATAGTAGATTCATTCACAACAGCAGCCCCTAATTCCCACACTGAGAATGAATGAATGGGCTGGGAAGCAGCTCAATGGTAAAGCAGCAAAGCGCTTGCTTCACATTCCCAAAGGTGTGGGTTCCACCCCTGTTCTGAAAAGAAAAAAAAAAAAGACAGATAAATGAACGCCAGCAAAAATAAATTGAAAAAAAGGAAATAAACAAACTTTTTCAATACGTAAATTCTTATTCAAATATATACCTGCTCTGCATTCTGCAGCATCTCTGTCAAGTGACCCCTTATCCTTTACCCTTTACCTCATCAAAACAACTTTTCCCAAAAGTTGAGAGTCAGGGAACATGCCTTAGTCCTTAGTCATCTCTCTTCTGCAGGCATGCCAGAGGTGAGGTAAATGTGTGGGGTATAATCCGGATGAGAATCAAGGTCTAAATTGGGGCCAACTTGGAAAGCATTACAGGTAACATCACATAATAATACTTGGTAAAATTCAAATGCATGCATGAAAAAATGATATAGAACAAAAATATGTTAAGATTAAAGTCAAGAGGAAGCAAATGGCGCTGGGGTTGTGGCTCAGTGGTAGAGATTTTGCCTTGCATGTGTGAGGCACTAGCTTGGATTCACAGGACCGCATACAAATAAATGAATAAAATCAAGGTCCAGAGACAGCAGCCCCATCTCAGGACCATCTCAGATCCTCCCTACCGACATGCTCAGGAGCCAGGGCCCAGGTAGCCTGATTTCATTCCTCCACCAGAGGGATGCTCAGGCCCTGCCCTGGACATTTCCACTCACTGTCAGACTCCCACCTGAGCTCATGTGCAATCCAGATCCACCTGGCCAACTTGTGCAGGAGCCCAGACACAAGGTAGGCCCGCGTGCATTGCTCAATCAGAAAACACCTGAGCTCAGGTCCCACTGAGGACTGCCTCTGCACAACAGCAGACACCGGCTGGACCTCAGGCTCTGCCAAGATCAGCTTCGCCAACCTGCAAAGAAAAAAAAGGCCTACCAGGAAAGGGTAGGCCCAGGTCCCTCTCACCATCTGCTGACACTTGGCGGAGCTGAGACTCGGGCCAGGACTGCCTCTGCCCACTAGCAGACCACTGCAGGAGTTCAGTTCCAGTCCAGATCCACCAAAAAGACATGCACGGGAGCCAAGTCCCAGGAGAGCCCGAGTCCATTCAGTCACCATGAGACTGGCACTGGAGCTCAGGATAGGCCAAAGACTGACTCTGCCCACTAGCAACTCCTGCCTGAGCTCAGGTTTGGCTCAGTACTCACTCTGCCAAACAACAGACACACGGCGGTGTCCAGCCCTGTCCCAGATCAGCCTCAACAACCTGAGAGGGAGCCAGAGCCCAGGGTAGGTGAAGTTCCATTCTGACAAGAGCTGACTCCCTCCAGAGCTCAGGATTGCCCTGGACAACCTCCACCCAAAGGCAGGCACCCACTGGCACTCATACATGTCCCAGATTCACCTGCTTCTTCCTCCACCTGCAGACCCAGGCTGAGTTCAGGTTCCACCTAGATCCACCTTGCAGACTTGAAGGGGGACCCCTGGCACAAGTTAGGCCTGATTCATCCAGCCACCATGATACCCTGGCTGGAGCTTAGCAATGGCCCAGGATCCCCTCTTCTCTCAGTCAGACACTTTCCAGAGCTCATATACAACCCATATCTGCCTTGCCACCTATGCAGGAGCCAGAGCCAAGGGTAGGCCCAGGGCCATCCTACCACCTGCAGACCTCCTTTGGAGCTATTGCTCCTCTGAGATTCACCTTGCTGACATGCATGGGAGCCTGTGCACAGGGTAGCCCTGGATCATCCTGCCACTGACAGACCCCCATCTGAGCTCAAGCCTGGCCAAAATCTTCCTAGCTGACTTTCGAGGCTGCTGGGGCCCAGAATATTTAGGGATCCATCCCACCACTGGGAATCTCCCCAGGAGCTCAACAAGAAACAAATAGCCAAGAAAGAAAGAAAGAAAGAAAGAAAGAAAGAAAGAAAGAAAGAAAGAAAGAAAGAAAGAAAGAAAGAAAGAAGTAAAACTATCTTATTCGTCTTCCTGATTTTATTTGCATTTTCTTTCAGTAGGGCTTCATGGATAGGCTCTATTCATGAATTCAAGACACTTATATAGTACCTAAATCTGATTTGGGTCACCAAATGTTATCCATGTAAAAATAAAACATGATTGTAAAATATTGAAAATATCTTCTCTGATTTCTCACCAGTATCAGCCATATTCACCAGAATATCATATCTGAAGAAATTGACTTCATGTTGGAAATTTAGAAGTAGAACCAGAATTCCAAGGCTGGCAAAGGGCTCTCTACATAAGGCAAAACTGTTGACAGTTGCTTGATGTTCCTGTGGGTGTCTGCATAGCTCAACAGAGGTTAATCATATACCTAGCTTTTACAATTTAAAAAAAAAGAAACAAACAGCCCAATAAAAATGGGAAATGCCAAACACAAGCCTTTTATAAAAGATGACATACCAAAGAGTTGAGATGACATTCCATGTCAGTATAGTAATCCAAAGAAAATATAAAGTATGTGTGTGTGTGCCTATCAAATACAAAGAATAAAGGAAATGAGAAAACCTAACATTGACAGTGTTGGAAATTAAAATTTTTATGCTCTGATAATTACAATGCAAAATTGTCAAATCCTCTACAGAGAAGTTTCAGAACATATACAAAATTTAAAGTACATGCTTACCTTAGCCCAAGAATTCCAATTTAAATGAGATGTTATTGTCACTGTGATAAATTTTTAAATTTTACCATGAAATGGATCATTGTAGTCAAGGTCCCCAGCAGCTGGGGATCAGACTCAGGTCCCTGGGGAAAGTCACTGGGCATCATTTCTCTGATCACAACCATGACTTTCCTTGGGGGCTTCTTAGGCTCAAAAAAACACAGGTTTCCTTGCTGAAATGGCTTTCCCAGTCCTTAGCCCTTGGTTTCATTGGATTATTAACTTGCTTTAAACTCTAAGACATTCTTAAATATATATTGGAAATTAACAGTTTGCAAGTATTTCCACCTATCTGCAGGTTATTTTCTGCCCTGATTTGTTTGACCCCTTCTGCAGTGTGGGTTGATGGTGTCCACTATCTATTCTGCTTTTGTTTTCCATGCTATTGATGTTGTGTCAAAAGAAAAAAGAAAGAAAGAAAGATAAAGGGGGAAAAAAGAAAGAATTGCCAACACTAATATGAATGAGTGGACAATGAAGGATTTTTTTCTCCTGTTTTTTTTTTTTATTTTTCTAGGAAGTTTGTAGCCATAGGTCTCACATTTAAGTCTTCCACCCACTTTGAAGTGATTTGCATGTGGCATAAGATAAGCATCTTCTTTTATTTTTTGGCATTCGGGTGTCCAGTTTCTCAGCACCTTGTGTATTCTTAGCCCCATTGTTGAACATCAGCTGCCTATACATGCATGGATTCTCTGCTGGGCTCTCTAGGTCTGTTTTATGCCAATACCATGGCATTTTAATTACCATAGATTTGTGATCAGAAAATGTGATTCTTCTATTTCTGTCCCTTTCCCCAAGGTTTTTTGTTTATTTTATTGTTTTAGCTGTTTGAGTTATTTTGAGGTTTTGTATGAATTTTAGAATAATTCATTTCTCTTTCTGTAAAAGATAGTGCCATTGGGACTTTGATAGGGATTTCATCAAATCCGTAGATGGCTGTGTTAGTGGGGGTATTTCAACAGGAGATCTAATCTATGAACATGAGATGCTTTTGCATATGTAACTTTTAAAAAATCACCCAATCGATATTTTGTAGTTTTCAATGTGCAGAACTTTCACTTACTTAGTTAAGTTTTTTCCTGATTATTTTGTTATATCTGATGCTATTGTCAATAGTTGATTTTTTAATTTTCTTTTCAGACAGTTTGTTAATAAATGTATAGAAATGTAAGAAAATTTTATAAGTTGATTATGTATTCTGCAACTGAGTTTAGTTATTATGTCGTGCTGATTTTTTTTTTATGGAGTTGTTACAGTTTTGTGTCTATAAGATCATCATCCCACATTTTTTACTGCTTCTTTTCTGATTGGGTGTATTTTCTTTCCCTTTTTCTTTCCTAGCTGCTCTGGTTAAGGCTTTTAGTACTCTGCTGAACAGAATTGTTGTGCTTGGGCCTCCTTCTCTTATTCCTGATAATACAAAAACAGCTCCCCCCTCACCACTGACTATGATATTAGCTATAAGGTTTTCATATGTGGCCTTTATGGTGCTGAGTTAATTTCTAGATATCTAGCTTATTGAGTGATTTTGTTGTGAAGATTTTGAATTTGACAATCATGTGATCTTCATCCTTGATTCAGTTGATTTGGTGTGTGAGAGATGACTGTTATAAGGTGCTCAGGGAAATGAAAATCAGAACCTCAATGAGACATCATAGCACATTCTACAGCTCCTTGTGTCCTTATCAAAAACCAACAAAAGACATTAAGTGCTAGTGGGGACTCAGAGGACTGGAAGCCCTCTGTTGCTGAGAATGCAAAATGTGTGGCTTCTATGGAAACTGTATGGAAGTTCCTCAGAAAAATTAAAACTAGAACTCTCAGTAACTGGCCACACCACTTCTGTGCATTTACTCAAAAAAACTGAAATTGAGATTTGAAAAAGATATTAGCACTTCCACCTTCATTGTAGTGTTAGTCACAGGAGTTGGGATGTGAAAACAATCTAGATGTCCAACAAAATATGTATAGGTTTACAGATTGTGGCTGATCATGCAATGGAGCATTAAAGAAAGAAAGAAGACTTGCAGTCCACAACAATGCAAGAGAGTCCCAGATGACCAAGAGAATTGGGCCAGTTCCACAACAAACACTGTGGCACTCCATTCACATGAGGTCTGTAAGATAGTCTAACTCATAGACACATAGATTAGAAGGTGGGTTTGCCAGGGATGGGGGATGGGGACCTGTCAATCACCATGTCTAAAATTTCAGGGATGCAGATAAAGCAGTTCTACAGAGCTACGCAGTGTGTATCCAGGCAACACTGCTGTGATCTGGAACTTAGTGAAGGGGTCCACTCCCCTATTCAATATTCTTACCAAATTCTAACAAGAAATAAATAAATTGAAGTATAGTATATTCCACAGAGGCCTTGGAATATTTTCTAAAGAGAACCCACTATCTACTTCAGAAATTAAGATCCTACCTATTTCCATAGTTGTTACTTATTTTACCCAAATTAAACAATGATGTTTGGTTATAAAAGATTGTTTTTACAAAAGTCATGCTGTGCATGATTTTAACTGGGACTTGCATCAGGCTGGCAAAGCTTTCAACAAGGAGAGGACATCCAAGCCTTAGCATTCCAAGTGCAGGGGTTTCAGGGAGTGCAACGATTTATCTGTGACCTTCCTGCCATACACACCATGGAGGTCATTAGATTCCCAGCCAGAGGAGCCAAAGCATGGGACACATGGGAATCCGATTTGGCCTGATTTGATCAAGTGTCCATAAGCAGAGGTTTCTATAATTTTCTGAATTTTCAAGGTACAGTCACATGAACCTGCGATTGGTTATGCACACATCCATCCCATTCAGGAAGCATATGATGTGCCATCATTGTTGATCACACAAGATCCACCAAGTCCTCAAGTGTGAAGTCTCCCATTTGGAGCCACCATGAGCAACAGCAGATGTTGTGCACAGCCTGACCATTTTGCATGTTTTTTTTCTCTATGTTTGTAGTTTTTGTGAGAGCACAAATTTTGTTCAATTCACCCAAAATCTAAGAACCTAGAAAATGACCAGCCTGTAAGTGTGGCTCAATAGCATTTTTGCTGATTTCTTCCTGAGCAACACTCCATCAGAGCTCACTCTACAGAAGATACTGTAACATTGAGATGTGATAGGCCAAAGTTATATAACATCTAACAAAGAGTGTTAAAATTTACAAGATATTTTCTTGTCCCATATGAACAAGACTCCTGGAGTCCTGAGGTCCTAGGGCTGGGGTGGCATCATTGTGATATCACCATGGATGCAGGGTCTTTCTGCATTCTACTCTTTCTCAACATATCAGGTCTTCATCTCTTGCCTGCATCCTCACAGTCACAACATGGATGCCAAGCTCCCACTCTTCAGTTCCTAGAAGGGAGAGTCAGGCTTCCAGAACTCTGTTCAACATGCAGGCTTGTCTCAGTAACTTCACCAATGGAGACCAATCACCTTCCGAATATGGAAGCACCCCTCATTCACCTGCCACTGTGTTATGTGTTACCATCTAGCACAACTCCTAATTATGTCCTTCACCACATAAATTTATTACAATGTGAAGTTATTCTTTTCCAAGTGAAAGAGGTTACTAACCAAAAGGGATGCCCTGTGAAGGTGAGTCTTCAGCCTGTGACCTTTTCATGGAGAATTGGGGGATCAGAGAAGCCCCTGTGCCACACCCTCAAATGCAGAGAAGGAAGCCTGGTGGAAACCCGGCCAAACCCTGTCCACAAAGTGAAACTGCCCATATGAACAAATTTAAACACAGATCTGTGTTCAAGTTTTAGAAAGTCTGGAATTTTACCATGTTCAGTCCATATACCTGTGCATTGTGGTAATTAGCTGGAGCAGAGTGGCAGGTCCCTGCCACCTGGGCTCTCCAGTTTGCCGCATTCTCTACCCCACCCTGCTGCCATGTGTGCCAGCTCATTCCTCTGCTCATCAAGTTCATGGCCTGGCTGTGGAGGGGGCTGGGCTTATGTTTCTGCTTTGATGTACAAAGAATGTTCTTCCAATTAATTTCCCTTCACTCTTGTGATCTGGGAATAGTGAGTTGATATGGTTTTCTGGCTGGAGTGGAACAGAGTCCAAGAACTTCAGAAAGCTGGGTGGCATTGGGCTCCAGAGATGAGGACTCCAACACAAAAAGTTGCTTCCACATCCTAGGAATTCATGCACTTTTTTCCTGGGTTCCCAACCCCTGACTCACAGGACTTCGATTTCTATGCACATTGGACACCACAGTCCTATGCCTTCTGAGGGCCCCATCTTTCCAGCCCATTTTTGGCCTCATCTCCCAGACTCTCACGGGTCCCCCTCCTGGAGCAGACAGATAGCCCTTCCTTTCCTCTCTCTCATGAATAGAGGGAATACCTGGGGTTGTGGTGGAAGGTGCTCCTGCAATACCAGCACAGGCTCTGGGTGCTACATTGTAGATTCAGAGCAGCTGCTTTGTCCAGGAAGTGCAAGAGAGCATATGTTCATCTGTGGTCTCTATGGAGACCTGCGAGCAGGACAACCTCCATGGGCAGCTGAGTGGTAAAGCTTTTTTTTTTTTTAATACTGGGGACTGAACTCAGGGGCACACAACCACTGAACCACATCTCCAGCCCTACTTTGTATTTTATTTAGAGACAGGATCTCACTGAATTGCTCAACACTTTACCTTTGCTGAGGTTGGCTTTGTACTTGCAACCCTTCTACCTCAGCCTCCTGAGCTGCAGATATTACAGATATGTGTAAGGACAACCAGCTAAGATTTTGTCTTTGCCGAGTCATTTGTTTAATGCAAATACTATAAGTAAATCTGCAGGTGTCCTGAGGGACAGAAGCTGCCCTCCTGCCCCATGGAGCCTGGTAAGCCAGAACACTCATTTGGGGCCCTGATAAACTGTCTGAAGACTTAGACACAGGATCTGGATGACTGAGGCTCAGCTCCACTTTCTGTTTTTAAAATAGGCTGACATCAGCTAGAGTTCTATTATGAAGACCTCACATCTGCCCTGAAGAAAGTAAATAGGCCTGGGTGGCTTGGACAAGAAACATAGAGCACGTTTGGGAGACAGAGGCAGGACTAGGCTTGGGGGGATGTTGGTTTATTGAACAAAACCCAGAGCCTTGCTAGGAATTGGCAGTGAAATTCCCACACTCTCTCTCCCCTCAGAGCATTCACTGAGCTCTCAGCATGTTGCCACACAAACAAGTTGATTCCAGCCTGGAAGACAAGCCTATACCATGAGTTCAGGATTGTTAAGGCATGTGCCAAGTATGGGCATGCATAGAGCAGTGACACATGCAAGGGGAGCTGAAGACAAAGGTGACCAAATTAGAGCATAGGAAAGAGTGTCCCAGGAGGTAACTGCCATGGTAAAAGCTCAGAGTCCACCTTATGCAGAATCTAAGGCCTTCAGGATGGTTCCCAACCTCTCAGGATGCTTCTTGGCTTCCAGAGGGTGGAGGACAGCATAAGTTGACCTCATAATATCTGCTTCCTCTTCCAAGAGCAGGGTGGATGAGGGGTCCAGAAAACTCCACAAGGCCCCTCTCAAGATAACTTTTTCACAGCCTGATGACCAGGACCTTTGTTCCTTAAAGCCACAGAGCAGAAGGCTCTATCAAGGTCATCTAGGCCAGCATTTTCCACACATGGGCACCCACCTCTGTCCACAGCTTATGGTGCTGCTTCCCCCCAGGGCACTTCACCTACATTCCCAGTCTTAGGCCTCCTCTCTAGTTAACCTGATCATGACCTTATTGCTAGTTTGTGTGTGTGTGTGTGTGTGTGTGTGCATGTGGATAGTTAAGAAAATAAATGCTGTTGGGCCACCTCCTGAAACATGCTTGTTTTAGTCAGTTCTTCATTGCTCTGACCAAAAGATAGGGCAAGAAGAACTTAGAAGTGAAAAAGTTTCTTTTGTCTCATGGTTTCAGAATTCTAGCCCATGGATGGCCAACTCCATTTCTCTGGCCTGAGGAGAGGCAGGATATATTATGGTGGAAAAATGTGGTGGAGGAAAGCAGCTCTGGACATGGCAACAAGGAAGCAGGGAGAGAGCTCCATGTACCAGGGACAAAATGCGAATGCCAAAGGCACACTTCCAGGGACCCACTTCCTCCATCCACACCCTAGCTGACAGAAATAAGACTCATTAATCCATACCAGTGTATTAATCCACTGGTTAGTCCACAACTCATGATGTAATCATTTTACCTCTGATAAATCTTGCATTGCTTCACACATGAACTTTGGGGGAACACCTCATACCTAAACAATAACAATCTCCTAGAAAGACTTTTCGACAAACTCTGCCCTGTTCCAGTCCCTGAGTTTATGCACAACTGAGGCCTGGAGACAGAAAATGATTTACATCCAACCACATAATTTGTGAGCCCCACACTGCCCCAACTTCCCTTTGTCTTCTGGGCTGCATCATTCGTAGGTGGCACTTAGGCTCAGTGTCCATAGGCACTTGACCCTGAGGGTGTCCAGTATCTGTTCTTCAATTCCCCTGTGAAGCTATCTCCTCTCCTTCATCTCTCTCCTCTGTCTCTCTCCCCCTCTTCTCCTCCTCTTCATCCCCCTCCCTCTGCCTTGTCCACAGCTTTGTAGTCACCAATAGGTTTTTGAAACTTGGTTCTGTCTAATTCTTATTCTAAACCACTTCCCAGGAATCTCAACTTCTGCTTATGAGGGGATTGCTACCTGCTAACTGCTCGTGAATGATTTGAAGCAGTTCATCATGTCAGATGCCAGAGAGCCATGTTGCATCCCCTGAGAGCCAAGGCAGACTGCATAGGCACTTAAGGAATCTGTAATTACTCACTAAGGGAACAGGTATACGTCCGACCTTAGAGAAAATGCTTTGAAGATAACAAACTTGTACATTGTGGATTCTTCTAGAGCAAAAGGATAATTCACAAACAAGCAGATGAAGTCATCACTTACAGCAAAATGAATAAACATATACTCTTCACAGCTGTCCATGAATAGATTCCTTGTCATTTTTCAAGTCTGGTTTCTGTCTGTTCTCTCCTCACAGCCCTCCCCAGCTCTTTCACCTGTGGTGGTGAATCCTCTGGCACCCATCCACCCTACATCAAGTCACCAGCAGCTCAGATTCTCCATAGATGAAAACAGATGTGTGAGCATGTGTTTATGTTCAGAAAGGATTGCAGGGTGTGTGTGCTGCTGAGGAGCCAGTGTGTCTTGTACATGCTCCTGATGGGCTTTGTGTGTGACCTGTGTGTGGATGCAGGGCATTGATTTGGGGGTTTAAATGATGTTATCTTCTGTCAGTGCAATGTAGTGGCTGAGTGGTACCTGTGTGTGCGTGTGTTTCTTGTGGGTGTAATGCACATATGCGAATGAATATATGTATGAGTGGAAAGGTGTGTGTGTGTGTGTGTGTGTGTGTGTGTGTATGAGAGAGTGTATTTGTGGGTTTCTTTTTTTTGCTATACATGTGTACAAGTGTGTGTGTGTAAGACAGTGGGGTTGTGTTGGTGTGTTGGCAAGTACAGAGGGTCCAGGCTTCTTCTGCTCCACATACCCACTGTGCCCCCCATCTGGGACCTTGAGTGAAGAGCCCCCAGGGTCTAGAGGTCCACATGCCTTCAGATCTCTTTGCCTTCTTGGTCCAACCTCCCTGTTGAACACCTCCTCCTCTTTCAGCATAAGAATATAACAGTGGGGATGTTCCTAAGCGCAAGGCAAAAACCTCACCAGGCCTGTTTCCTACACCCCCATCTTCTGGCTCTGCCTTAGTGATACATGCATACATGACCCTCTGAACAACCTACTCTTATAGCAGGCCGGCTGCAGCAAAATAACCGGAGGGTGACGAGAAACTTGTGTAGATTGATACAGCAGGAGTGGGAGCCCTTTATTATAGGACAGGAGCAGTATTTATACATTCCACACAGCTTATCTAATTAACATAAATTCAATATAGCAGTCAACCAATAAGGAATCTCCACACTTAATGGCTCCTTGGCCACAATCCACTCCCTCTGGCATTTTGCCAGGAGCCATCCAGACTTGTTTACAGACCTTAACATTAACCACTCCCTCTGGCAAAATGCCAGGCACCATCCAGACTTGTTTACAGACTCTAACACTGGTCCACACCTCCAGCATGCAGTGTGAATCTCCTCCTGGCACTCCCCAGGCCTCACTAGGCCCCCTCACAATGCTCCTTAACCAGCAGTCTTTTAAAAACAAACCCAATGTATATATAATACATCGAAGTGCATAAATGCATTCTACTGTCATGTGTAACTAATTAAAATAAGTGAAAAACTTAAAAAGTAGGTAAAAATAAAGGCTTTATGATGATACAAATGTTGTATGCTTTATGTAACAACTCATGAACTTTTATTCATAGGCAATGTTTTCAACAATTAAACTTTGGTCAACGTGTAGCCAAATCTTCAATACAATGGAAATAAGAAAAAAGACCATGTTACCCTATAACATGAAATTTTACAGTGACTTTCCATCTTGTTCCATGTAAAATCCAAAGCCCTATGATGGGGCACAAGAACCACTGGAAACTACCCATCCCACAGCTTGCCTTGGGAGCCTGCAGGGCCATGCCAGACCCATTGCTGCTTCAGGGCTCTAGTGCCTGTCATTTCCTCTGCAAGGGTGTCATTTGGATTTCATGAGGTCAGGGATAATGCTCAGTGTCCCCAGAGCCCAGAACTGTGTCAGTCACCCAGTGCTCATCTCAGTGTTTGAGGTTCTCTGCACTGTGGTGTAATTAGTAAATTGCTTGGCCACTCATCTCTTTTTCTCTATTTGAAAGCCCTGAGGACTCTGCAGCACAGGAAAAATGGCAAGACTACTACAACCAGCACAGCAACCTTGAGATTCCAGCTAGGGGTCATGACAGAGAAACAGCAGATTTTACTGTACTAAGAAAACCCCAGAGAATCAACTACAAGTGTCAGATCTTGTGATGGTGTGCAGAAGCCCACAGGTATACTGGGGCTCAGTCCATCAGGAAAACAGCCATATGAACAGGAGAACAGTAGAGGAACCCTAAGAGTTTAAGGAAAGGCAGGACATTTAGGAAGAGCTTGCTCCACCAGACTTGGTTATGATTGGTTATGATTCTGGAATAAAGACAAAGATGACAGGAGCATGTTGATGTACAAATTAATGTTTCTCGTGTGTTCAGAATTATTTAGAGAAAGACAGATTATTCAGTAAGTGGTATTGGGACCATTTTGAAGATGCCTAGTGATGTCGGTAGAAACATGAAATCCAATCCCTGTCCTATTATGTACATCAAAATAAACTCCAGGGGCTGGGGTTGAGGCTCAGCAGTGGAGCCCTTGCCTAGCATGTTTGAGGTGCTTGGTTGGAGCCTCAGCATTACCTAAAAACAAATAAATAAAATGAAGGTATTATATCCAGCTACAACTAAAAAAAAATTAAAAAATAAAAATACAAAATAATCTCCACATGCACTGATAAATTAAATGTATTAATCATCAAAGTCCTAGAAGAAAATAAATGAATGTTTACACAATAGTGGAGGATTTATAAACATAAATGTGGAAAGCAAGAAAGCAAAGATGGTTGCTAATGCACGTTTTGTATGTATATGGAGGCTAATGTGTGCATGTACATGTACACACATACACCAGCACACATTGTTCTTGTACTTTTATGGAATTAAAATACACCTTTGAAATAAACAAATTCATAGAGACAGAAAGTAGTAGAATGGTGGTTACCTGGGTTAGGAATGGGGAAAACCAGCAAGTTAGTATTGAATGATGACAAGTTGAATTGGCGAGTAGAAAAGTCCTGGAGATGGACAAATGATGGTAATGCCTGTATACAAATGTGATTCTATTTGGTGCCATAGAACCATACTATCTTTAAAAACAGTTAACATGTTAATTGCTGCATATCTTGAACAGGTACGACTGAAGATATATTAACTTTTTGAAAAATGTGTGTCTGAGATACAATAATACAGGTATATGTATAAAGATATATAAAAATATTTTTAAGAAATAAAAAAACTAGAATTAAAAAGTACTTGATATATGCCTGTGAAATGAGTAAAATGAATGATTGTATGATAAAATTTAAAATTTGTAAAAATGTTAATAAATAAGCTATTTAAATTGAGATTCTTGAGCTAAATGTAGGCATGCACTTTAATTTTTTTTTATATTTTCTAAAATTTTGCAGCAGAAAACTTATGGAAATTTTGTATTGCAGTTATCAGAGTGGGACAAATTCATTTTTCAACATGATCTACATTCGATTCTCTCATTCTCTTTATTCGTTGTATTTGATAGGCAAAAACACACATGTACTTTATGTTTTCTTTGGATAGCTATATTGTTGATGTGGAAAGTCATCTCAACTGTTTGGTATATTATCTTTTATGAAAAACCTATATATGGCCTTTCTCATTTTTGCTGAGGGGTTTATTTATTTTTGTTAAATTGTGTAAGCGCTATGTGTGAGTAACCATTGGAGCTCCAGGAGACACCCACAGGAATACCACAAAAATATTGTTTTGAAGCAACTGACAAAATACTGATTTCAAGCAAGTTTTTTCCCTTGAAGATAGCCCTGGCCAGAAAGGGAATTCTGGTTCTACTAAACTTCTAGTTGAAGTCCAAAATTTTCCACTAATCCTGCTGGTATCTGCTGGTGGGTAGAGGCAGTGATGGGCGAAGCCTAGGCTCAGGCTGGGGTCTGCAGTGGCAGGATGGATCCAAGCTTATACCGGTTGCAAGCTCCAGTTCAGTTGGGCATCAAGGAAGAAGGTCACATGGTTGTCAAATTTACCACCTTCACAACAAAAACAATCAATAATTTAGAAATACTCAGAAATTAACTCAACACCTGAATAGCCATACATGAAAACCTCGTAGCTAATATCATACAGAGCTAATGCCTCCATCAAAGAAGTCAGTCAGAAATAATAACTGAAATCAGTAAAGTTGTAAAATATATCATCAACTTATAAAACTCTTTTGCATTTCTATATATTATTAATGATCTGAAAAAGAATTTAGAAAAATGACTATTTACAATAGCATCAGAAATCACAAAATAATCAGGAAGAAACCTAAGTAAGCAATTAAAAGGTCTGCATATTGAAAATTACAAAATGTGAATTGGATGATTTTAAAAAGATACAGATTCAAAAGCATCTCACATTCATAGAATAGGATATTGAATGCTGTGGAAATATTCCCACTAACACAGCCACCTATGGATTTGAGGCAATTCCTATCAAAGTCCCAATGGCACCATGCTTTACAGAAACAGAAATGAATGATTCTAAAATTCATAAAAATATACTGAAAAGAACTCAAAGAGCCAAAATGATAAAACAAACAATTCAAAACCCTTAGATAGAAACAGAAGTAGAGGGATCAAGCTTCCATACCAGTATACACAGCTGCTCTTTGACAAGGGGGCTAAGAATACACAAGGTGTTAGAAAACTGGATGCCACATTCTAAAGTTTGAAACAAGATGCTTATCTTTTGACACATGCAAATCACTTCAAAGTGGGTGGAAGCCTCATCTATGTGACCTATGACTATAAACTTCTTAGGGAAAAAAAAAAACAACGAAGAAAGAACCTTCCTTGTCCAGTCATTCTCAATAGTCTTGAAAATTAACTCTTATGTGTTCTTTTCTGTGTGTGTGTGTGTGTGTGTGTGTATCTGTTTTTTAACACAAAATCAGTAGCATGGAAAACAGAAGCAAGAGTAGATACTGGACACTATCGACCCGTAACGCACAAGGGGACAAATAAAGAAAGTCAGGGCAGAGAACAACCTGCAGATGAGAGGAAACACTTGTAAACTGTTAATTTCCAAAATATATCAGAATTTCCTAGAGTCTAAAAGCAATAAAAGTTAATAATCTAATGAAAGCATGCACTACGGAATGGAAGAGAACTCTCTACAATTAGATCTTTCTTTTTTTTGAGCCTAAGCAGCCCCAGGAAAGGCATGGGTGTGAGCCAAGCATGGTGTCCAGTGACATTCCCCAGGGACCTGGGGTCTGATCCCCAGCTGCTGGGGACCTTGACTACCATGATGGATTTCATGGTAAAATTTCAAGGTTTACCACAATGACAATAAACGTGTTATTGAAATTGAAATTCTTGGGCTAAGGAAAGCATGCACTTTAAAATTTGGTATATGTTCTGAAACCTTTCTACAGAAGGCCTATGACAATTTTGCTTTGAAATTATCAGAGCATGACAATTACATTTTAAAACATGGTCACTATTAACTTTTCTCATTCCCTTTATTCTTTGTCTTTGATTAGCAAACACACACACACACACATGCACACACACGCACACACACACAAACAGATACTTTATATTTTCTTTGGATTACTATATTGACATGGAATGTCATCTCAACTGTTTGGTATGTCATTTTATAAATGGCCTACGTTTGTCGTTTCCCATTTTTATTGGGCAGTTTGTTTTCTTTTTTCTTTTTTTATTTTTATTTTTATTTTTTTTTTTTTGGACTTGTATGAGTTTGGGGTGTGAGTCAGCTCTGGTGAGCTGTGATGACAGCCACAGGAACATCACCAGAATACTGTTTTCAAGCAAGTGGTAGAGAGGTCTTTGGCAGCTTAGAATCCTGGATCTTCTTCTACATTTCCAGTTGAAGTCATAATTTTTTTCATCTGCTGCTGAGGGTGACTGCGGGTGAGCAGAGATGGTCCTGGGTTGAGCCTGGGCTCAGGCTGGGGTCTGCAGGTGTCAGGAGGGACCCAGGACTCTACTGGTTGCAGATCCAGTTCAGGTAGTCAAGGGGGGTCTGGGCCAAGCCTAAGCCGTGCTGGGCATCTGCCTGTGGGTGGAGGCAATCTTGGGCGGAGCTTGAGCTATGGAGGAGGTCAGCCAGTGGCAGGATTGCCTGGTCTAACTCTGGGCCTGCCTCCCATGCAGGTTTAGCAGGGCAGATCAGGAATGGACCTTAGCTCCTGCAGGGATCTGCTGGTGGTGGGAAGGACCTGGGTACCCTAGGCCAGGCTCCTGCTGCAGGTTCTCCTGGCAGATCTGCGACGATCCTGAGCACCCAAGGATGTCTGCCATTGAGCAGAAACAGTCCTGGGCTGAGCCTAAGGTCCTAGAGTCATCAGCAGATGGCAGGTAGAACCTGGGCCTACCCTGGGGCCCGGCTCCAGGGCAGAGCTTGAGCCTCAGCGGCAGTGTGCAGGTGAAGAGATAGAGATGGAACTGCAACAACCCTTGTCAGGGCTCCCGTGCAGGTCCCAAGAGGTGGTGCAGAGCTGAGCCTAAGCTCCAGCAGGGATCTGGGGTTGGCGGGATGAACTTGGGTTTAATGCTGGGCCAGGCTCCCTTGCACTTCAACAAGGTGATCTGGTGGAGCCAAAGCTCCCTCAGGGGATCTGCTGGTGGCGGGGATCCTACCCTGGATGTGGATGCCTACAACAGCACTAGGCTGATCTGGGCTGAGCCTCAGCTCCAACAGGTGTCTGCCTGTGAGCAGAGGCAATCCGGCCCAGGGCTTTAGCTTTGGCGAGGATCTGTGGGTGGGTGGAATATCATGAGCCCGGCCTGAGCTCCTGCAGGGATCCCCTGGTGGCGGGATTTTCCAGGCCTTCCTGGGTCCAGGCTCCAGGGCCTGTCAGCCAGGCTGATCTGGACTGGGGATAAACTCTGGCAGGTTTCCACCAGTGGGAGGAGTCAATCCTGGGCAGAGCCTGAGACACAGAACTCAGGAGGGGTCTGCTAGTTGGTGGAGTCAGTCCTGGGTCAGGCCTGAGCTTCTGTGCCTGTCTGCTAGTGTCCTAATGGACCTGGGACACTCTGGGCCTAGGCTCCCAGGCAGGACCTGTGGCGAGAATCTGAAGTGGAGCTGAGCTCCTGCAGTGGTCTCCTGGTGAGCAGAGGCAGTTCTGGCCTGAGGCTCTGCCTGGGCTGTGGTGTGTTGGTGGCAGGATGGACCTACACCAAGGCTCAGCCCAGGATTTCCTATGCCCAACTGCAGATCTCCTTGGAGCCTTTGCTCTGCTCAGGACTGCCTGCGTCCACCAGTGGACACATGCAGGAATTCATCCCCAGCCCAGCTCAACCTAGACAGCAAGCTAGGGAGGGAGCTTGGTTCAAGGTTCCATTCTGCTACCAGCTGACCCCAGCTAGAGCTCAGGCCAGACCCAGGACTACACCCGCCAACAGCAGACACCCTCAGGTGCTCAAGCACAGCCCTTCTCTGACTCAAGGACCTGTGCCTGAGCCCAGGACAAGGTAGGTCTGTTTCCTTCCCACCTCTGACAGATCTCTGCCAGAGCTTAGGCTCTGCCCAATACAACCTCCAATTATAAGCAAGATCCCCCCACCCAGGAGCTCAGGCCTCTACCAGGATGAATTCACCCACCTGCAGATCCCGTCCAAACTCAGGCCCAGGCCTGGTCTGCCTGTGCTCACAGGTAGAAACCTGGTGGAGCAAGGGCTCAGCCCTGATCCTATTAGTACACCTCTGAGAGTCCAGATCCAGGGTAGGACCATGGTCATCCCTCCACCACCTGGGCTTACCACCAACAGAGCTCAGGCTCTGCCCTGATTCATCCTGCAGAAGTGCAAGGGAGCCCACGCATGGGTTCAGCAGTATTATATCCACCCTCCACCAGATGCCTGCTGGAGCTTAGGCTTGGCAAAGGACCACCTGGCTGAATCCTGCTGGAGCCCTGGCAAGGGTCGACCCGGATCCATCCTGTCACCCACAGACCTCCTTGGGGCTCCAGCTCTACCCAGGAGCTTTCTTTTTAGAAAATGTTCCAAGGCCTCTGTAGAATTTATTGTACTTCCATTTCTTTATTCCTTGTTAGAATTTGGTAAGAATATTGAAGAGGGGAGCAGCCCACTTCAGTAAGTTCCAAGACACAGCAGTGTGGCCTGCAAACCCACTGGATAGCTCTCAAGAACTGCTTCTTCTGCATCCCTGAAATCTTAGACCTGGTGACTGACAGGTCCCAATCCCCCAACCCTGGCAACCCTTCTCCTACTCTCTCTGTCTATGAGTTGGACCATCTTAGGGACCTCCTGTGTGTGGAGTCCCACAGTGTTGGTTGTAAAACTGGCCCACTTCTCTTGGCCATCTGGGACTCCCTTGTGTTGTTGTGAACTGCAGGCCTTCTTTCTGTCTTTAAGGCTCCATTGGGTGATCAGCCAAAATCTGTAAACCTATGCCTCTTTTGAGGGACATGGAGATGGTTTCCACATCCCAAATCTTGTGGCTAACAATACAATGAAGATGGAAGTGCTAATACCTTTTTCAAATCTCAATCTCATTTCTTTGGAGTAAATACACAGAAGTGGTGTGGCCAGCTCCTGAGAGTTCCAGGTCTACTTTCTTGAGCAACTGCCATACCGGTTTCCATAGCAGCCAAATCCTTTTGCATTCCCACCAACAGAGGGATTCCAGTCCCTCTAGTCCCCACTGGCATTTGTTATCTTTTGTGGGTTTGGGATAAGAACACCCAGAACTGTAGTATGTGCTGTACAATCTCATTGATGTTCTGATTTTCATTTCACTAAGCATCTTATAACAGTCATCTGTCACACACCAAATCAACTTAATCAAGGATGTAGGTCACATGGTTGTTAAATTCAACACCTTCACAATAAAAACACTCAATATCTAGAAATATCCAGAAATTAACTCAACACCTGAATGACCATATATGAAAACTTCATAGCAAATAACATACACAGCTAATGGCTCCATTAAAAAAAAGTCAGTGAGAAATAATAACTGAACTCAGTAAAGTTGTAAAATACATCATCAACCTATAAAACTCTCTTGCATTTCTATATATGATTAATGATCTGTCTGAAAAGGGATTTAGAAAAATAGCTATTTATAATAGCATCAGAAATCACAAAATAATCAGGAAGAAACCTAAGTAAGCAAGTGAAAGGTCTTCATATTGAAAACTACAAAGTGTGGTTTGGACAATTAAGACACAGATTCAAAAGCATCTCACGTTCATAGAATAGGAGATTGGATGCTCTGGAAATATTCCCACTAACACAGCCACCTATGGATTTGAGGCAATTCCTATCAAAGTCCCAATGGCACCATGCTTTACAGAAAGAGAACTGAATGAATCTAAAATTCATAAAAACACTCAAAAAAAAACGTAAACAGCCAAAACTGTAAAACAAACCAATCAAAACCCTTGGACAGAAACAGAAGTTAAGGGATCAAGCTTTTGGTCACATCTACAGTAATTTAAAAGTCATGGTACTGGTAAAAAAAAAAGTAACCGAGAGATACATGGAAGAGCACAGAGGGCCCAGCAGTAAATCCATACCTGTATACACAGCTGATCTTCAACAAGGGGGCTAAGAATACACAAGGTGTTGGAAAACTGGATGCCCACATGCCAAAGGTTAAAACAAGATGCTTATCTTTTGACACAGGCAAATCACTTCAAAGTGGGTGGGAGCCTCAACTGTGTAATCTATGACTATAAACTTCCTAGGGGGGGAAAAAACGAAGAAATAAACTTCCTTTCCCAGTCATTCCCAATAGTCTTGGCAACTAACTCTTTTTGTTCTTGGGCGCGTGTGTGTGTGTGTGTGTGTGTGTGTGTGTGTGTGTGTGTGTGTGTGTTAACACAACATCAATAGTATGGACAACAAAAACAAGAGTAGATAGTGGATACAATCAACCCATAATGCAAAAGGGGACAAATAAAGAAAGTCAGGGCAGAGAAAAACCTGCAGAATGGAGGAAACACTTACAAACTGTTAATTTTCAAAATATATCAGAATGTCCTAGAGTCTAATAGCAATAAATGTTAATAATCTAATGAAACCATGGGCCAAGGAATGGGAGAGAACTCTCTACAATTAGATCTTTCTTTTTATCAGCCTTCAAAAAATTAAATATCTATATATAATTTCAAATATTTTTATGAAACTTCATAGGAAATGTATAGAAGAAGAGAAAATATTCTTAATTCAAGACTTTTATCTAGAATGAAAGAACTCTTGCATTTCAATACAAAGATAAGCAACACGTTGAAAAGTGACAGAAAAGTTGAATAGAAAGTTCTCAAAGTTCTAGGAATAATGCAAGAATAAGTGTCCCACTTCCTTTGTCATTGGGGAATGAAAATTGTAGCCCTGTTTAAGTCCTGCAACACACACCCTCTGTTGTGCATAACACCCACCCAACACTGACAAAAGCATGAAAGTAAAATGTACATGCTGTTGGAGGACAGCATAATACTGTCACCATCTGGAAAAGGGTTTGACACTTCCTTGTTAAGTTAAGCACTCACCATGTTACCTTGAGCCACACTCTTTGGCATTCTACCAGAAGAATAAAACCACAGTGGAGATGGAGATGTGAACAACATTGTTCCCAGACGCTTTATTCACAGTGGATAGAAGATTTATTCACAGGGAAGAAGCCACCAAGTTACTACTAAGAGAATGGTCAGGACCAATCTTCAAGTGGCGGGTGCTCTTCAGAAAGAAGGAAGAGCAGACTACTGGTCCATTCAGCTTCGCAAACTGCAGGAGGGTGAACATGGAAAAGGGTCCATGAACATTTTCATGGCTTGACAGGCAGCAGTGGGCAAACCAGGCTCCAAGAATTGAAAGCGAACATGCTTACCTCCACCAGGACCTGTGCTTACCAGGAAAGGTGTCCTTCATTTTGACCCAGGACTCATTGTGTTAGTGAAGGCTTTATAAAAGTCCTCAGAGCTATGCCCTTAAGATCTGTCCACCCACTGTAAATTGCACTCAGCATAAGTAACATCACAAGGAAAACAATTATCTTCAAAATCCAGATACCCTTGGAAAGCCCTTCCTTTTTCTCTCCCTGCACTTGGGGCTGGATTCCTGTACTTGGAGGATCCTCTCCCCCTGCCTGCCTCCAAGTACACTGAGCAGTCAGCAGGAAGACACCAAAGGGAGGTTCCTGTGACTTGTTTCAGCAGATCAGCTGCTGGGCTGCTGCAGAAAGTGTCTACATGGAGAAGTGGAAGAGCCACAGACAGTGACAAGACACATGTGCCTCCTCTGCAGAGGCCCCGACCTTGCTGCCCTGAACCACAGGTACAGAATATGACCGACTGCCTAAGCTTCCATACTCTTGATTTGTTTTGGCACTCTCTGGGGTCAGACTTGGCAGTCATAGCTGGTCACTTCTGACCATAAGCATCCTTACCTATTTGTACCTCATGACCTTCAAATACAAGAGGTTGGACAACAGGCAACACTCCCTTGTTGAACCTGGCTCCATCTCTCGGCCTACTGACAATGCTCTCTGGTTGCCAAGCTCTTCCTCAGGTTCCAAGCAGAACAATCCACAGGGTTCCATGTCCCCAGAAGAGGACTTGCAAGCAGAGGCAGATCTGCAGGGCCCCTCAGTGCTGACCACTACCCCATCACTTCCAGGTCCTGAGAGTGGGGCAGGTGCTTTTGGTGGTATCTGAAGCTCATGATCAGGCCTGTGTTGCTCTGCAGAGAGTGGCAAGGTCTGCGGTAATGCTCTCTACAGTAAACACTAATTTTAAGGAGGCAAAAATTGTAATTCAGTGATTTGTACATCAGTTAAAAAAGATTTCATGAAATTCAAGACCAGTGTCACCTGCTTGGTGAGCTTATGAAGAACCAAGTTTCCCTCCACCGAGGTTACCATTCTTAGCAAGACAGAGAATGAGTTTGGTGGAAAGTAATACCAATTTGAAATAGTCTATCTCTCCAAGAATAAAGCATACCCTCTCCAAGAATAAGAGAATGCTCCACCTTTCCTTTTAATTGTCAGTGCCTCATTCTAGGATGTCTGTCATCCCCAAAAACGAAAGGCCCCAATCCCAATGGGTCCATGCCCAACAGGACCACAGAGCACTGGAGGGTAGTAGGGGACACTGGCCTGCTTTCACAGGAGCCAATCAGGAGAAAAGGGGAGGATCTGGTTGAATAGAAGATGATCTGCCCAGCCTCTGCTAGGGACCCTGGTGAAAACAACACCTGCCTGCCCTCCTTGGGGAAGGTACCCAGAGGGTAGAAACTGGGAATTGGACACAGAAAGTGATTTTAGAAATGGAGAACACCTAGACATCATGAAAAATCTTCTTTGTAGGAACAAAATTAAAAGCCAGGCTAAATGCAAGCAGAGCATTAAAAAATAAAAGTTCTCTGTAGAAAATCAGATGAAGGAAGCACTCAGCATTTCAAAGTCTCCCAACTGGGCTTGCCTCTCTCTCTCATCAGAAAATGCAGGGCAAAGATGAAAATTTAAACCAGCTGTGGAAGAGGAGTAGGGCATGCAGGGACAGCACCTTGTGAAGCTCCCCACGAGAATACATGGGAAATTCACCATTTAGAAATAGACACAAATTTTGCAAGTATATGAAAACATCAGTCCTCACCTCCAGCAGGTGCAGAGGACTTACGAAGGGAGAAGTTCCTCTTCCCAAAGTCAGATCATCTAAGGGGAAAGAGGTGGCTGGGTGTGAGCTGGTGGCTCTGTGTCCTGACAGGAGCTGCATGACGTAGGTGAGCAAAATAACACACTGGAGGTGAATGAATCACTTAAAACTGAGCTTTCATCAAAACTTCTTATACCCCTGCTGTTCCCAGTACAGGGATCAGAAGAGACCCGGCAGGGGACCAGGGCATCCCTTGGATATTCACATATACTGAAGGAGGAGAGATAGACAATGAGAAACACTCCTAGGTTTGTTTCCTTCCTCTACTGCCCCCATTCAGTAGAATGATGTCACGTTTCATGAAAATAATTTGTAGACATATAATCTTCTTTATTTTGTAAAACTTCAAGGTTGGGGTTGGCAGTAGGGAAAACTAACACTTTAAGAACATGGTGACCATTTGTGTTGAAGTATATTGCAGTCCTCTCTAAACCAGGTTTGCAGAAATTGAAACTTGCAGGAGGGTGGATATGGCTACTGTTCAAGGAGTTCACATCATGACCAGATTGTCATGAGCATGGCATTTATACTTCCAAATGCTTGCTTAGTGTCCTTTCTCTCTGGGTTTGGAGCTGTAAGAAACCATGGCCAGTGAGTGTCTGGTGCTAAAGAGTTCTTTTAATTGTCTTTTATTTTGGTTGACAATAATTGAAATCCATCAAACGAGCAAAAAAAACCCAAGGATTTGTGGATTAGTTGTAAGTCAAAAGTCAGAATTGTGCTGCATATGGTACTGCACACCTATAATTCAATCGGCTCTGGAAGCTGAGACAGGAGGATTATGAGTTCAAAGCCAGCCTCTGCAACAGCAAGGTGCTAAACAACTGAGTGACACCCTATCTCTAAATAAAATACAAAATATGGCTGGAAAGTTTGCTCAATGGTCTAGTGACTCTCAGTTCAATCCATGGTATCCCACTCCCCCAAAAAAGGGTATGATCTCAGTTATAGTTTTGTCCAGCTGTTTAGACAATATCTTAGCCATTCTCTACTGCTTTCTCTCTGTGCCTCAGATATCTTTTTCTCTGCATTGACTTCATTTTTCAGATAACCTTTGTGCATATGGTAGCACATACAGATACAAGTTGATTTAGACTTACAGTCTATCAGTTCATAATCACACATACCTGGAAAACGAGATATGAATGAGGAAGCTCATGTGCCTGGGAGTTCTGGCAGCCATCTTGTAATCATGAGGCATGCTTGGGACATAGCCAGTGCAATGGAAAAGACAACAAGAAACAAAAACACCATGTCTGTGAAAATATGGTTAACTGGGATATGTTGTGATTCTTTAAGTGAATCAATAAATTGTCTTAACTATTTATACCCATTTTGATTTCAGTTTTCTATTATTAGCCATTGAGAAATTTCCAATTGAGACTAATAAGCATGTTTTTATGTACAGCTAAGAGGAAGTTTAAAAGATTTTAAAGGGTACATTTATTTGTAAGGAAGCAGTGTATTAGGAGTGCAAACAAATTTTTGTTGTCATTTTCAGAAGTAGCTTGATTAACTTCCTTCTTAAGGTCTTTATTTTTCATTGCACTGGTGAGAACTCCTCCTCCTTCCACTTCATGCTAAGGTCTCCCTTAAAGCAAGTGCTAGCACACCCCCCATGGGCTTGATCCTATGAAGTGATGGAGAGGCTGCAGCAACTGTAAGGTACCAGCTTTACATCCAAGTAGGATATCATTAAAACAGGGTCAAAATCATTTCACATATTTGAGACACCTTCAAAGCCTGGGAGCAGGTCAGGTAGGGCATAGCATAAAACAAAATTGTGGGGCTCCTTGTTCAAAAGGGATAAAAAGACATTAAAGTATTGAAATAGGAATCATATGCCATTCTTCTGTGGCCTCTCTCTCAATTCTTTATGTTGATTTTTTTTATTTTGCTATTTAGTGCTTTTCTGAGTCAAGAAAACCAAAAATTTCTAAGTTACTGGCATGAATTTTGCAGTCATCTTTAAGTTGTGGATTCCAGTTTCCAATACATTGTCAGAACATGAGTTTGGGTGAAGAACCCCCACATCTGAAAGTCCACATTTCCTTTCTGGGAAGGCACATGTCCTGTGTTCTTTCTAGAATGGCATCAACACTGCACAAATGGACTCTCCTGTTTCTTTCACTTCCTGGTTTGCAAGCCACCTGCCAGCCAGCTCTGCCTCAGTGTGCCAATGAGCAAGAGAAGCTGGCAAGAGAAGCACCTTGGCATTGTCCTCTCCTCCATCTCCTTCCTGGGCTTCACTGTAGCCTGAACGGTTGGCTGACCCAGGGCAGGAATCCACCAAACAGCTTTTTGGTTGGTCATATTTCTTAGAATGCTGCTGCTTTCTTTTTGCATTCAAATCAAGCTGTGGTTAGGTACTGGAGCAACCTGTTGGGGTAGCTTCTCTTCCACAGTCTCCCAGGGTGCATCTGCAGTACTCTCTACGTATTCTGCTGACCACCAAGGCATCCAGGCAGCCCTAGCCTCATATGCTCCTGGTGTGTTGCAGGCTCTGCAGGTGACTGGGAAGGTGAGGATGGATGGCCATGCCTGCTGCAGGTGCTCTGTGCTCCTGTACTGCCTTTTGTTCCACTAGCCTGCACTTCCAAAGCACAGGTTCAAGGATGAAGTTGTTGAGGATTCCAAAATGGTGAGCATAGCACAGTAGAACAACTGGTGAGCCCTTCTGGGCATGGGACCTTGGTTACCTATGAGGATGGCACTGTCTGCCTAGAGTCAGAAGAAGGAAGGCTACTGGTATTTCATGGGAATGTGGCCTTGGACACAGTTCACTTGGACTGGAGGAAGGCTCTCTTTGGGAATTCAGTGGGCAAGGACCTGTCAGGAGGATCACAAGCTCAGTGATCTTGCCTGAATCCTCCTGGAAAAAGTGAGGGAAGCGTCTTTGAGGTTCCATGGATTGTGGATAACAAGTGAGTGTGACTGTCAATCCAGATTTGGTCCTTAAAGGGTGCTGCATGTAGGAGGAGGGCCTGACTTCTTGGACTCCTGTCTTCATCTCTTTCTGGAGAGAGCAAATCAGACATCACAGCTGCTGCTGAGAGTGGAACAAGGTGGGACCAGTTAGTGGGGGTCAGTGAGCTGGTGCATTGTGATCCTGTGCTCAGGTCATTAAGCAGTCCAGGTTAAGTCCTCCCACCACCAGTGGCATCCTGGCCGATCACATGCTTGAAACCCAGGGCCTCAATGCTACAGAGCCTTGGACCAAATCCATGTGGCAAAACTGCCCTCACTTCTCACTGCCACACCTAGGTGGGCATTCCCAGCTTTGAACACAGAATACACAAGATAAATTGTCATGGAAAAGCTGCCCTGCCTGTGTCAAGCACATCATCCTGGCTGTTGGATCATCTTCTCATTTTGAGTTTGAGGAGATTGAGGTGTGGACACTAAAACAAAATGCAAAGGCCATTTGACAAGACAGCTCTGATTTGAGCCCATGAACACCATGCATCCCACTCTCCTTGCCCTGGGTTACCCTGTCACCATGTCCCCCCTTGGTTTTGGGAAAGCCTACTTATTGCAGAGTGTATCAAAGGGTGGAGTGACATTTGGCGGTCTCACAAAGCATTTCATGTGATGTCTCTTTCTGCAGACTCAGGGGGGCACAAATCCACCTTCCTAATGGCCAGATAGAGGATGCACTTCATGCTGAGTTGGAAGGGGCCTCCACCCACTGGAGGTCAAGGAGAAATGAAGGAAAGCAACTTGAAAGTTAAAGTGATCTCTCCCCAAACCATGACCCATTCGGGGGATTCTCCAGGAAGCACCTTTGAGGAGCACCTCTGTTTTGTACAGTGAGTCTAATTCTGTGTTTGGCTTCACAGAAATATGATATCTCATTATTCTTTCTCCTGACCACCCCCTTGACTCACTACTGGGCATCCCCTCCAAGCCAGCTACCTGTGGGCAATAACTCATTCCCATGAGAAAATGTGAGACACCAAACACACCAAAGCAATAAATTAGTTAAGAAACTACAAATAATAAGTAAAATAGATGGCCCTTTTTAGCTTTAAGAAACTCATGAATTTCTTTCCCCATGAAACAATGGAAGTTCACATGGATTACCCAGCAAGTTCTGAAATAGAGAAAACAGTCATTATTCCAGAATATCATGTTTCCTATTCTTAGGAAATATGCAACCTTGCTAATTGTATGTTATGTTTTTTCTTCAAAATGAATAACAGAGTAAAGTTTACTGCCTCACACTAAATTTGTTACTGCCCTGCTCTTCAGGATGGCATATTTGTATTTTATCTGTAATGTTCCTTTATCTGCCTCAGGCTGATTGGTTTCTGTGTGAGAAAGATACTCGCCACAGTGGGCACAGCAGGTCACTCTCAATCTTTATCATGATGCGCTCACCAGGCCCTCTTGTGCTCACATACAAGAGCTTCACACCCATCTTTCCTGGATGTACAAAACCACATCATCACTAGATTCTTAGTCATTGAGATTTCTTGTGCCACGTTTGTTTATGAGCTTAACCCTAAGTATTGTTGTCTCTCCTCAAAGGTTGTGGTGATGCCTTCCATCTGGGGATGATGATGACAGCAATGGTGATAATGACAATGATGGCAATGGTGATGATGGTGATGACAATGATGGTGGTGCTGGTGGTGGTTATGGTGGTGATGGTGGTGGTGAGGTGGTGATGGTGGTGATGGTGGTGGTGATGACAGTGATGTGCTGATGGTGGTAGTGATGGCGGTGATGGTGGTGATGGTGGTGGTGATGGTGGTGTTAAAGTTGGTAATGATAGTGATGCTGAGGATAGCAGTGGCAATGATGATGTCAGTGATGGTGATAATAATGATGGCAGTGATGATGGGGATGACAACAATGGTTATGACAATGACAGTGACATAATGGTGATGGGGATGATGGCATGATGATGATGATGACCAGATGATGATGGTGAGTGTCAGCAGCAGCGATGGATTAGATTATTTGCTCTCTCCCATTGGGCAGAGTCCAGTCTTGATTCTGTTACCCTCAGACTTGGTCAGGTCACCTGTTTCACAAGTGGGAGGAGAGTGGACAGAAGATTCTTTGGGAGGCATGATGGGATTCCACTTATTCCCCACAGTTTCTGCTGGAATCATGGCCTCACATCCCAGCTCTCCAGACACAGGTTTGGGTGGAGAAAGGGTGTGTATTTTTGGTTGGTGTGTGCTGAGTTCCTGTGGTAAATGTTGATTCAGTATTTGTCTGAACAAACATTTACTGAGTATCTCAGTTCCAGGCATTGGGGATAGGATGCAAATGCGAGGAAGAGAGAGGAAAAGTAAATATAGGGTATGTCAAGAGTGAAAAAGGGCAATGGGCACATTTTAGGGGGCACAGAGAGTACCTGGTGGACACAGGATTGGGAGGGAAAAACCTCCAGAGTGTTGAGAAGCTCATTTCCAAGCAGGATCAGTCCATGGGGTAAGTGGAGATAAGAAGGTTTTACAGAGAAAGATGAGGAATGGCAAGGGACCTCAGGGGAACATAGAAAGCTGACAAAGGGGGGCAGTCATGGGTAATGTGGCCAGGAAATCCAGGCAGGGATCCTGGTCATGCATGACAGCTGTGGTGTCTTGGGCCATGCTGGGAGGGCTGCAGTTGACACTGGCCATTCTGAGTATGCCTACCCATCATAGGTGTGCCTTCCTTATAGCACCTGCCATTTTCTCTCAGGGCCAGTCATCTGATTTACCAAGTTGAGGGGTTCTAGATTTACAATTCTATGGTATTTCTGAAGAGGGTGTAAACTGGAAGTGTTCCGCAGGTAGGACTGACAGGTATTAGAGTGACTATTTTCTGAATGTGTGTGTGTGTGAGTACTCATTGGTAAAAGAATACATCAAGACTCTATGGAGAATATCCTAGAGAACTAATGTAGACAGTGAGGTCTGAGCACTTTGCAGCTGGATAGTGACCTGCAGCCCCCTCCATGATGGGGGACCTTTAGGTGATTTGAAGTGACTTTCAGTCTGTTGGCTGACTTGGCAGCAGAAAAGGCAAGCATCATTGAGCCCCTCTGAGGGGAAGCATGCCTCCCAGGTGAGAGATGTGGTGCTCCTCTTGCCTGGCTGCCCTTCCATTCTTTCTCCCACATTGGGAGGCTTAAGTTCAGAAAAACATGTTGTCTCCTTCCCAGTAGCTAGATTCCAGCTCAGGTTATAAGTCAAATCAACAGCCATTTTTGCCATGAAGAATAATGGATTCTTTACACATTCAAATATATGGTGAGCAACATGTTGGAGTTATAAGATGCTAGAAGATAATGAAATTAATATTTGAAATACCATACCCTGTTTAAAGGGCAGTTAAGCTTGTGACTGGATTGGGAATCAGTACATTGTTTCATTCTGTTGGATAAACACACATAAACCTGTGATGACATGCTGTAATGAGTGAGGACTTGAGGAAAATGAGATTTGCTTCACTACCTGCAGCTTTAGCTGATGGCATCCTTAAGGCTGATTAGGAGAAATCTTTGACTAGATATGTCCCTTTACCACCAGGTATGTTGTTGAAGCAGCTAGGAACAGCTCTCCCTAGCTTAGGAGTAGAGTCTAATTCTAGACCTGGATAATTAGGTCAACATCCAGACCTCATTGCCACAAAAGAGCAGAATTAAGTTCAGGCAAATTAGCAGTGAAAAGCCATTATTTGGTTAAATAAAAAGTGCACCTTTTTCTTCATGAGCAGCAATGGCACACCAGAACAGTGAGTGGGTGCTCACACATGTATCTTCCAGGTGTTCTGTAGGCCACCTCCAAGTGCAGGGACATATTTAATTTTTGCCCCAAACTTATCATTAGGGGTATTCATTATCTCCATTTTAGGGGTCAAGGAAACTGAAGTTCAGAGAGGTGACTTCCCCTTTCCAAATCCATGCAATTAAGCACAGAGCTGAGATTCCATTTTAGGGATGCCTGACTCTCAGACAACCTGAGAGATGCTTTCACAAATATCACTGGACCATTTGCAACACTCCCCACAACTCCCCAAAGCAAAAGTTGCCATGAGGATTCAGCTCCTGCCATCTCTATTTAGAATGCCCCCTGCCTGCCCCTCTTGGTGGTCTCCAGGGTCTTGCACCCTCTGCCACAAGCAAGAGGGATCACACTGTGGTGCCCCTGGGCTCCAGCAGGTGCAAATCATACCTGGGGACACAGCGCCCTGCTGAGGCCACAGTTCCACCCCTGCAATGCCACCTTGCCAGTTTGTACCTTTTCCCTCCCATTGCTATTCTTTTCCTCTTCTTCCCTCCCCTCTATATCTAGTCATCTAAGCCTGCAAACCATTTGCCAAAAGTACAGAAATCTACACAAAACTCATCTCAACATTTCAAATTTCAGGGAATCACAATACTTGTTGCAGGTCCCCTTTGATTTAAGAAAAGGACCTTTTTAATTTAGTAAAATATTTATTTTTTTGCAAAGAAACAAAGACAACTTGGAGTTTCTAAATAATTTCTGCATCTTAAATGTTCACATTTGAATCAGAAAATGCTTTTAAATTGCAAAAGATGTAATACAGGGGCTGAAACTGTGGCTCAGTGGCAGTGCACTTGTCCAGCTTGTGTGAGGCAATGGGTTCAATTCTCAGCACTACATATAAATAAGTAAAATAAAGGTCAATTGACAACTAAACAATATTTTTTAAAGTGTAATACATCCTTCACTTCACAAGGGATTCAACATGGTTTGGGAGTACCATCACCAGGACAATAGAGGACACATGTGTGGAAGTCCTCAGGTGTGTGATGAAGACCCATTTCCCCATCCCATCAGTGTAGCTCTAACTTTGGGTGGGTAATCTTCTTTGGACCTGAGGCCCAGGTTTATTGCCCCAGGAAGGTGGGGACTGAGCACAAACTTTGCTCTACCTTGGCCTCTGACTCCATTTTGCTAGGTGAGATGGGATCATGATGTGCACATCATGACTGTCCTAGCACCTGAGACAGCCATGACTGCCCTAGGGGCATCTGAAATGGCCTGAATGTGCTTGTCACAGTCCCTTAGGAGACATGATAATGAACACTCTTTTTTGGAGGGCTGAGTTCAGAGATGAAGCTAAGAGGGTTGGCATGAGGCCTTGAATCCAGGGGTATCTGAGTTGGAAGCAACCATGAAGCTATATGATGCCACACAAGGAACACAAAAGTGTGGGGATCAGAACAAAGAAGAGGCCTGCTAAGCAGGTGTGGGTAGCTGTGGCTGTTCACGTCTGCTGGAATGCTGGCAGTTATTTTGCAAGATTCCAGGGTCCTTGGAATGATAGGACATGACAAAACACAGGAACATCTGGGAAGATGGAAATAACTGTGACTTAGAGCCTCAAAGGGAGAAAGTGCCAAGCAGAGACACACGGGGCTGCACTCATGGGCTGAGACATAGCAATCTGGGGTGCTAGGGGCAGCCTATATATGCACAGTGGAGTGGAATTAGCTGAATCTGAAAGCTCCCTGTGGAATGGTAGGACTCTTGAACATGGATAAGAGCTGTCCAGGGTGGCAGGGTCTCTTGCCCTGGAAGTCCCATGAGAGACCATAACAGAAGTGCCTGGGGGTGTGGACATAACTGGTGGCTGAAGAAGAGAAACTGCCCCTCTCTAGCCAGGAGTTTCAAAAATAAATCAGAAAAGACTCAAACAAATAAATCTACTACACAGTCACTAACTTGGGTGACTGTGGACTGTCTACATGAGAAATGTCTCTCCCCACCCCAATCCAGTGCCCTTGGGACCTCAACATCTGGTAGGACCAGGTGTGAGTCCTCTTGCAGCAGAAGAAGCCAAGGCTGAGTGGCTGGAGGGACAAATGACTTGCTGACCAGTGGGGGTGCTCTAGGCACAAGCCTTGGCCCAGCTCCTGACACTGGCAGTGTTCCTGGGAAGCCACCAGACTTATTAGCACTGGTGATCCAGGACTGATGGCCCAGAGCTTTCCTAGATTTTCTTGTTGTAACCACTGTGGGTAGCTGTGGCTGTTCAAGTCTTCTCTGTGTGTGCAGCCAGGCCTGATTGGTTTCTACTAATTTCATTAATAAATCACTGATTAGTGTGGAGGGTGACCTAGAGAGAAGTGTGCAGGAGTGCCATTTCCATAAGAGGGAAGTTTCTGGGACTCAGTTTATGCCTGTAGGCTGCTTCCTCTGGTCCACACGCTCTCCCTTTATGTTCACCTCTCCCTCACGTCTCCACTATAAGATCACAGAGAAGGAAGCCAGGTACGCTCCTGAGGGGTGTTTTCCCAGCCATCCCTATGGACCACCCAGACCTGTCCAAATGCTGTGTCCTGACCCATTGGTCCTGTGCACTGAGCTCCAGGCATGAGCATCACACTCAGCACCTCTGTGAATGCTCACACCTCTGCCAAGAGGAACTGTCACAGCTAAGGCCATGCTGCGCCATCAGGGAATCAAATGTCTTTGAAGAAATTGCTTGAGGCAGGTCGTTGAGCCCTGGTACAGGTGAAAGGTGTGACATGGGTATGCACGAGTGACCAGTGACCATGCCTTTGGTGCTGTCCCTCACCAGTGGGGTTCTCTTGAATGCCCCAAGTCATATGTGAGGTGGCCTGGCATCATCCTTTGAAAGATGGAAACAGTGACCTCAGGATGGAGCCCAAGCTTCACGGGTACTCAGACTTCAGGTTGCACCCACCTCTGCCTCAGTGTACACAGTCAGCCACTTGGGGGCCCCTGAGAAGTAAGAAAAAGGGTAACTCTCCAGCTTCATGTAAGGATAGACACTGGAACTTGGAGCAGCACCACAGCCATGCAGAGACCTCAGTGCTGTCAGAGGCCACCCTGGAGCAACAGGGTGCTGAGCTGAAGGACACTCCTGGGGACCCTGAAAGGCAGGGCCAGGTTTGCCTTTGGAGCTCTGGATTCACACATCTGAGGGTGTGGGTGGTCATGAGCAAGCAAAATGCAGTAATGGGGAGAAGCATTCCCTTCAGTAAATTCTCCCAAACTTCTCTGTCCAGGGTTTCTTATTTGCTTTGGTGCTTGTGGTTGGACAGAGAGAAACTAATGGAGGGAAGAAAAGAAAGAAGGAGAGCAACAGAGGGAGAGGCCACAATCACAGAGACCTCTTTGCCATTGGCCACACCATGGCCTCCTGCTGCTGGCACTGCTCTTGTCCTCCACCTGTTTCCTAGAGACTGAAGGCATGGGCCCCTGTTGGCTGCTCCACTTGTCTGTTCAGGGCAGCCCCCACAGAGCCCAGGGAGCTCTGTAGCACCTTGGGAAAAATCAATCCCTGCCTCCATTTCCTCACATCCCTAAGGGAGCTGAGATGCTGAGTCTTCCAGCCAGGGGCAGCTGGCACTGCAGATGGGCAAGCAGAGGGCAGCACTCTAATCAGGAGACAGAAACTCAGGGCTCCTAAGGGCCCATAGTATGAAATGAGCCCAGGAACCCCATGGTGATGGCACAGACATTTTATTAAGTGACAGCTCCTTTGCCACAAATCAGCTGCTGAGCTGGGGCCAACATAAGATTGCTCATCCAGCACATCTGGAAGGCCAAAGTCTTCATTAGTTTTGCATCTGGGGACATTTTGTTTTCTTCCAGATGCTCTTGAGAACTGTAAGCTTGGCATGAGGAGCACAGACTCCTGTTCTGCTTGTCCAGATTTCATCTCATGTGGCTCAATGCTGTGTAGACTGTCATTCATCTCTGCACTATGTGGGAACACTGTCCAGTAAGAGAGGATTTAATGATGAGCACAGTAGGAATACCAGTGTTTTCCTCTGATTGCAGAGTCTGTCAGTAAATAGCCAGAATAAAAATAATGAGCATTTTATTTAGGGTATCAGGACCAGCCATGACTGTGTAAATTTGCTGAGTGTTTTCTTTGGGCTTTCTAAGGATGATCTTCCATCTCCACATGGTATAGGAAGCAGAATGACCCCACCTTGTGAGCACTGCTGCTGCTTGTTGTGTGATGTTGGGCAGGTCAAGGACCTTTTTGAGCTTTGGTTTCATAACCATTGAAAGGAGAAGTTAGTCCAAACCAGGGGTTAACCATGATTTGTGAGTGGGATGTCTTTTGGAATTCTCCATTTTCCTTTCTTCTTTAGGGCTATTTCAAACTCACAAGAAACAGGGAGACTGGTCCAGTGAAGTCCATGTCACAGAGTCCTGGTTCTGCAACCATGAACCCAAAGCCAATTCCCTTTCAATTCTTCCTGTACTCTACCCACCTCCTGATCGATTCAATCAAGCAAATTACAGACATTGAATAGCTTTCTTAGTAAATAATAAAGTAGGCCTTGGAAATATTCTAAACATTGTCAAAAATCAATTAACTGCTAAGATGTACCTGTACTTACAACATGCAGTTTCCCCAAATGCATCACAAGAGCCCCCATTCCCAGCTCCTCCTTTTTGGACCACTCCCATCAGAGACACCAAGGAGCCCCTGTTTTCCCACAGCCTGGCCCCTGGAGCACCCAGGTAGGCTTTGAGTTTGACCAATCTGATCAGCAAGGGAAGTGTATTTTCAGGTGACATGCTCCTGCGAGGAAACATATAGCATTCATTTATTTTTTGGTAAGGTTCTTGCACATAACTCTTGCCCATTTTCCCGTGTGGGCATTAGTGTCTTTCTTCCATTCTTTTAGAAGTTCTTTGTGCTGAGATGAACCTCCTTCTCTGATGAAAGTTGTGTCTTTCTCAGTTTGCATTTCTGATTATCTTAGTTTCTGAGGAAACTTTAATTATCTTCAAGTTTTATGTAGTTGGTTTTGTCAGAATTTTTGCCTTATTGCTTATGGATGTTGAGTTGAATGGAGAATATTTTACCTTTTCCTAAGTTGTTAAGAATTCACTGTTTTGTCCAAATACCCACATTACCACCTTTTCAATTCTCATTTCCCATTTATGTTGTCTTTTAAAATTCTCTGAGCTCCACCACCACCCCAAACCAAATGGCAGAGCAGAGCAGAGTGGACAGTCCCCCAGGATTGCCCATTAAGGAAGCTCCCCTTCCTGCCCTTGGAACAGCTTCCCGGTGGGAGGGGCTCCTGTCCTGTAAATGAAGCCAAGCAGAAGATGATTTCAACTATTTGGGATGCCATGAAGCCCCAAAACAGAAGGAAGGGTGACAGGTGTGGGCACTTTGATCTCGGGTGACCAGGGCACACGGCAGTAAAATGTCACTGATGAGGAAGGGAGGAGGGTGAACACATGAGGGAGATGCCCAGGTTTTAAAGGCCAGAGAGACAGGAGAGACAAAATCACCTCTCAACCCACACTGCAAGTTCAGTGTTCTTTATGTTACATGCCTGTGAAAACGGAGAAGACAAGGTTCTCAGCCATGGCTCAGGAACAGTCACAGATTTGAGGCCAGGGTTTGTCCTGGCTTGTACCTGCCCCAGTGCACAGCACCCATGAAGCTGTGACCATGGTGATCTTGGCTTTCTTCACTGTGGCCTTGCTGACCACTGTGATGGCCATGGGGATGCATGGGAGGGTCAGGTGCCTCAGGTGTGTGTGTCTCTGAGAGCACTAACTCCCTCCCTGCTGTCATCTTTGCAGGACCCTGGGCAGCAGCTGGGTAGTTGCCCTTTTTTTCCCAGGTGGGGAGCCCAGCAGGTGACCACTGTGCAGCACCATGAGCCTAGTGAACCAGCAGCCAGGGGCACTGCTGGTCCTTCTAGGACTCAGGAGGACACGGCCCCACCTTTGTCCTTGGTGCAGGAGTGCAAGGCTGAAGACTGTGGGGTAAAAATGATGGGAATTCAGCTGCTCCTTCTGTGTCATTAATGAAGTGCTTTAGCTGGCCTGAGGGCTGGGAGTTTGCAGGTATGTAAATTTAAGAAGCCCAGAGACTCCTCTTAGTGACAACAGGGCTTCAGAGTTTGAAAGCTCTTGAAAACACACAAGGACCCTTGGCTTCAAGCCCAGCAATGTGGGAAGAGGAGAAGTTCTGGGGCTGGAGTGGGAGTGGAGGTTCCAGCCAACTTGGAGGCAAGGACTGGGTCCAACACACACAGACCTCCCCCAGCAGCACCATTAGACAGTCACCTTAGCAGGATGCCACAAGCAGGAGGAAGAAAGGCCCCAGAGCACATTATCATGAGCCATCTTGGAAAGTTTGGGAACAAATTTTGATTTAATTATAATTCCACTTGAATAATAAGCACTTCCTATGTATTCTTGGGCTGCTCCACCATAAGCACATGGCTCCTCCTGCAGGGTGCCTGGTGGCAGTGGGGCCCATGAGGGGAGGAGGCAGTGCGAATGTTATTTTTAACTCCTATTATTGGAGAGTACTCTGTAACTGGAACACTGGGGTGCTGTCAGCTATTTGGATGAAGAATGGCTGGGGCGCATTCAGCTCTTCCCATCCATAATGACTCACTGCTGGAACACAAGAGCTCTAAAACCTGGTCTGTTTAACCTCCCCAATGACATGCCCTCAGTCCATAATTGCATGGTGCTTAAATGCCATCTCTACTATCACCATGCATGGGAACTCAGGAGGTGCTGTCCTCAGGGCAGGGGAGGGGAACCCTGAGCACATGTCCCCACGTGCCCAGTGTAATCCTGAATCTTTGGAAGGACATATTTTTCTGACCTAGAAAACTGTTCCTTGCATTCACAGCTGGCTGTGGGGCCTGGGGCTTCTTGTCTAGTGGTCAGCTGGTCAGGCTGCCAGGGGCAGGGTCTACCTGCAGGTTTTCCCTGTGAACTTATGCAGATGGTAGCTAAGAGCAGTGGCAGCTGTTATGGGGATGGAAAGAGTCAGCTCATTCCCATGCCCTTTGATGAAATTGCACGTGTCCACTACATTGGCCATATCCAGTAGGCTTGCTTCATTGAAGCTGACCACCCCACATATCTAGACCAGAGCTTTGACCTGTGAGGATGGCCTCTGAGACATGGATCTCTTTTTGTGAATCTGGGTCTTTGGTTGTGCACAGTGCTCCCAGGGATGCCTTTGACAGGAAACAGCATCTGGAAGTTGTGCTGAGAAGGCAGGGCTGTGGCCCCCGGGCACTCACACTTCAGCTACGAACACCGCTCTGTGTTTCTAAGCTCAGGGCTTTGGAGAAGGACATACCTGATGTCCCTGAATATTTTTCACAGTTATCACAGGTCTTTCAATTTTACATTAAGTTCTCAATTTTGGGGGTCCCCAAATGCTACCTTGTACTGGTGCAAAGTAACAGAATATTCAACTGCAAACCTTGAAATGATCAGCGTTAATATCAGATACTCTAAGAGTTCTAGAGCTCCCCAGTTTTAGGGCTGGCTCAGGAGTTATTCCATGTAGTCAAGACCCAGACTTTTTCTGACTTAGTGCAGCTTCCTCCTTAGCATATTGGCTTGTTCTCAGTATGGGCCCCTCATGATCGCATGATGGTTGCTAGAGCTCCTAGAATCTTAAGATCATACATGCACATTTGGAGGCTGGAAGAATAAGCTCAGGTTTGTGAGTGTGTGTTTGTGTGGTTTAGTTAGTTGGGAATTTATTTTCTTGGATAACATGAAATTCAGAAATAAGAATTTCAGTATGGTGCAGCCAGACAATATTTTTGTCCCTCTATTGAGTCATGATTGCCCTATGACTCTTATTGCCTTGCTTTATTTTAGAGAAGAGGGGAAAGGAGGCAGAGGGAAAAGGTGAAATGGAGAAGCCAAATGATTCTATTTCTATGACCATACTTGGACACCACATTCAGTGGCTTCTGTCTACTTCTCATGCCCGGGGACTGTAGAACATTTCTATTCTTAACTGCAAGGAAGGCTGGGAGGTTTCTGTGCCACTCCAGATGGAGCAGAACTCAGGTGTTTTCATTGGGAAGAAGGGAAAAGCAGCTATGAGGACAGTGGCCAGCTGCATCTACCAGTATCCCATCACATAGATGAGGGGACTGAACTGGGGGGACTTCAGCTATTTTTCCAAAGCCATGTAAGGGGGGATGGATCTGCATTTTTTGTGGGTCTCAAGGATCAACTCCTCCCAACTAATAGGTAGGGTGTCAGGGCTAATGACACTCCAGACACTAAGAAGATTCACAAGAAATTTGGTTATAGGATGCTCCCCTGGGGGAAGAGCCCAGTGAGCAGTTCCAGTTGGTTAGAGCAAGGCAGGGGATGGTGGGGCCCTGCAGGGTAAAAGAGGGGCTGGGGACAAGTTCCAAGCTACAGCAGAGCTGCAGGCTTGGGTTTCCCTCATGGAAAGCACACCAACTGGCTTCTCATTGATTGTCCAGACAGGGTCAGAGGGGACACAGAGGTGGAGTCTGAAGGCCTCTGTGGACAAGACACAAGTGCAATCAGGTCTCCATTATGAGTCTGTGTGACTCATTTCTGAGTCCCTGCTAGGAACCCTGGGCACAGGGGAGAGGAAAAGCATGCTCTACCTCTGGTCTTGGTGGGCCTGGCCCATGCTGGGTGGACATCCCAGTGCTTCCAGCAAGTCTGCTCTGGAGAGAGAAGGCTGGGTGGTCAGCACATGGCTGGAGTGTGAGGGGCACATCTGGTATCTCCTAGCGTGGTGGGGGAGCAATCATGGAGGGGCCTGTTGATGCCACCTCAGCTTGTGGTGACCACAGACCAGTGTCCAGAATATACTAGCACAGCATTGCCATGGAAGCCTGCCTGCTTAACATCTCTCTGCAAACACAATGTAGGACATTCTTTCCCATGATCTCCTGTCAACACAGAATCCCACAAACCCCAGCAGTTCACTTGTCCTGACTTTGAAAGTCATTACAGTGGAGACAGGGCAAGATGTCAGTTGATCAAGAACATATTTGGTGACCCAAGAAGGAGGGTCCAAGTGAACATCATAAACAGGATCAGTGAGCAGGCTGCTACCAGCCCTTCAGGAAGAACCATGACTCAGCCAATGGAGATGGACAGTTGATGAGTTCACAGTCAAGGTTTAATTTTTGTCACATGCTTATATGGCCTTTGTGTGAGTCTGGAAGCAATGCTCTGTATTGATCTTCACTGCCTCCAACATCTCAGTCTGTTTAATAACCACAGGACTCAAGGTCCTCACACTTCAGGGCATAGAAGGTGGACAGAAAGGAAATCGTCACCAGAAAAGGAAATTGGATGTTGTACTGTCCATGGATACCTGTCTCATGCTGCTCTCTTGAGACCTGCAGACTCTTCTGAAAAACTCTATTATCCTTCTTTGGCTCTGAGCCTTAAGTCTGAAATGGAGAGAATGAGGATATGTGCCCAGCCTGAGAGGCAGACTTATACTGTTTCCTGTCCTGTGCTCTTCTGGTCCTGGGCTCAGCTTCTGATGCACTTTGTGAGTCCATTTCTCCCTAGCTACCCACAGTCATGCCTGCAGCCTCTGTCTCCATCCTTCAGGCTGCTATAACAGAACGAAGTGCACTGCATGGTTCAGAAGCAACAGAAATGTGTTTCTCAGAGCTTTGGAGGCTAGAAGTCCAAGGTCAATGCCATGACAGATTTGGTGTCAGGTGAGAGCCATGGACAGCTGAGGAATGGTGCCTTCTCTCTGTATCCTCTCTCAGTGGGAGGCTGGACAAGCGTTCTGGGGCCTCTTTCATAAAGGCACTACTCCCATTCATGAGGGCTCCACCCTCATGATCTAGGTCACCTCCCAGAGTTCCTCTTCCTGATACCACCATCTGAGGAATAAAGATTTCAAAATCTTTATTTTAAGAGAACAACATTCATACCTCTGTGGCCTCCAAAAGCCAATGAGGTTCTCCTCCATGGAGGGTGGCTGTGGGGGTTTCTATGTGGAGACAGGAGGGCCAGCAAGAGGAACACAGAGCGCTACTCACACAGTTCTCCTTGGCTCTGGGGCTGTGCAGACAGATGCATGGCCCTATAGCAAGGCCTGACGTGCACCACAACTAGACCCTGGTGCCATCATCCAGGGCTTATGACTTTCCAAATACATGGCATCTTGCATGGACATTTTACAAGTTAGCATTTGTCTTAAACTCTCTCAACTTACTGCTTTTTTCTTAACAAACCTCTCAAGATGAATTAGACATCATGGATAATGTATTAATAATAAATATATTATCTTATGCTTTTCTCTGTCATTATAATTCTATATTTCAAGACAAAAATTGATGTGCCTTGAATCATTACCTTGCATACTTCAACTGGCTTTTAGAACCAGCAGGGACCATGGCAGCAATCAAACAATCAATGTAAGATGCTGACATGGCATTAGAGCATGGACAGATGTGGGGTCATCACATCATTCACTGTCCACATGTCAGTGCACAATGCCTGGAAGGCATGAGGATTGTCTGGGGGACAGGAAGGCTGCACAGGAAAATGGGCCTGGTTTCCCAAATATGACATAATCTGAGGGTGCTGCTTGGGAAACCAGATGGCTCATGCTAAAGTTTCTGGGATTGTGTCTTACACTGGTGTTGTCATTCTCAGGCTTCAATACTAGAATATGGGTTGTCCTGGATGCTTTTAAAAGTCCCAAACCTCTCTCAACACTCTCCTTGAGTTTCCAAGTTGTCAGTCTTTGTCACAATACCATTCTGTGCCCACAGAATTTGTTGACTACTTAATTGCTGGTGCAATGCAGGTTGCTGATTAAAGCTGAAGAATCAATTTTTTTTTTCAATTCTGTTTTTGCCAATAGCTCTAGACGTTTAAAACCTCTTTTATTGCCTTCTTCTCCTTTGAGAGCTGAAGGAAAGGATGGATGTTCTTTTCCCTCCATTGTCCCTGTGGCCTTGGAATCAAATTATTTTCCCCCTTCACACACAAGGATACTTTTACCCTAATCCCACAGGGCTGGTCGGGGTTGTGGGAAACAGATAACTTCTATTGTGTGTTCAGAGCAAGCTTTTCACATAACAGTTTTTTTATCTGTGTGTCTCCTAAAATAATACTGAGCTGTTTTTTACCTGGGTTTCTTATCAAAAAGAAGAATCTCACCCCACTTTTGGCTTTGAATTACAGACAGGGGCTCATACACAGGTTCCCAAGACAATGACTGAATGACAATATCAGGTGGGAACCTGAGAGTGTATTCAGATCTAATTCACACACTCTGTCAAGTCACAAGCCAGACACAGAGCAAAGTGCTGTTCTTGTACTGTCTCCTCCAGGGTCAAGGGTGCTCAAGGAGAGGTCATATTACTGTAGTGAGTTCTTGCCTTTTGGCTACCACATCTCACCTTTGCCTTGGTGATGATGATCAGCATCTATGAACTGGGGTCTGGGTATCGTCTGGGATGTGCATATTATCAGCCCGTGATTCAGCCCGTCCCTTAGCCCTGCCTGCCCTCTTCTCTCAGCCAAATGAGGAGGATGCAGGTCTTGGCTCAGAGGCCTAGAGGATGGCAGGAGTACAAGGTGGAGGAGCCTGAGTCCTGGGGCTGCATGGAATCACTGTGAGGGTGGCCAGAGGCAGTAGGTCCAGCTCTGGGGATTAGTCTGCATTTCACAGATGCCTGGCTGAGGAACTTCCTTTGAGAACTGGTCAGCCCCAGAAGGGCCACATCACTTCAGCCAGAAGGTGGGATTTCAGGATGACAGGACACCACAGTACGCAGTCCAGTTATGCAATACCTCAATAGCTCTGCACAGAAACCCGAACTACTGCCTCCCTCAATAGAAAGAATCAGTGAGAAGAGAGCTCAAGAAAATAAGATGTAGTGGCTTTCTGGGTTGGCTAGGACCCATTCTTATAAGTAATACTAGTAAATCCATAAGCGGTGTGACCAATTTTTCTTTTAAAGAGAAATTTGTGGCCAATATTTCAATATATTTTTTCAGGTACTGCCATTGGAGAAGCTGGTAGGAGGTTAAACTCTGAATTAAAATGAGAATAAATTAGGGATTTCATCCACAGGGAAGGATATGTTGTAAAGCTGTTTTAACAACTTTCCTGCAGCCCATAGAAAGGAAGCACTCTGGCATGCAGAGATAGGAAAAAGTCTCTCTAGACTCACACATGTGCACATTCAATCACATATTAGAATAAATGTCAGAGTGATTTTCCTATTCTTTGGCTTAATACACAATAAAGTAAATGCCCCATAGAGAATAAAAGGTTTTCTTCAACAAGAAAGTGTTTAAGAAAATATTTTGATAGTTAATAAGGAAGATGATAAAACACTTTTGATGCATATCTTGACTGAGGGTTCATAAGACTTGTAAGACTTTTGGTTAGTACTGGCATTTAGTAGTTTCTTCTCTTGCCTCTGGGACTCATTTCCCTGAGGATTCTTAGGGCATTAACATCAACAGTCCTACAGAGGCTAGAGAATCTGGTGGTTAAGATGAGACACTAGGAACTGTAGATACCTTATTGACTTGCAGAGGGGATGATGAGAATTGTCATGATTCCAGGGTTTTTCTTTTTAAGTTTTTTTTATTTATTTTTTTTTTTTTTTGCAGTCAGGAGCAGCATTTTTTACACAGCATGGTTCTTCTTGAGGCAAAGTGTCTGGGACTCAATTAAGATCCCACTGGCTGGAGCCAAGGATGATGCCCAAGTCCCAGTGGCTATGGCCAATGGAAATTAGTCATAGTGCAGTTTCTCACTTAAACCAGGGGCAGTCAGCTGGCTGGGAGAGGCTGGGAAGGAGGCAGTTACTTGGAGACCAGGGGCAGTCAGCCCACTGGGAGAGGCTGGGAAGCAGCAGCTTCACAGGGAGACTAGATTCTATTCATTTTAAGGCCCTTCCATTTCCCAGGGACCTGGAGCCCTCTGCTGTATTTGCAGTGCCGGAGGTCAGTGCTGATGGGTTGCCTTCCTGACCTTGCAGTGCAGACTGCTAATGCTTAGCCATTGTCTGTTCCCCCTCCTCTTCCTGGGGAACCTGGTTGGCCCCTTTGAAGCCACCCACTAAGACTAAGGACTGCTTCTTGCACCTGAGGTGAGGGCAGAAGTGACGCATTTCCCCTTCTGATGAAGTGGCCCTTCCCTTGTTCCTTCAGAGGGGGACCACAAGGGAGTGTGTGGGCTGTGAGGCTGGCAAAGCCAGAAGGCACCCAGAGTTCAGGCTGCTGTGACAGGGCCTGCAGCTCAACAGGTGGCATGCTGGTCAGTTCCACAGGTCACAGAAGGGAGGAGTTTCACCCATGTCCCACCCAGTACTGGCTGAATTGACACTCTTAGGGTTATGGGCCTGGGTGTGAGCCTGAAAAGGATGTGCTTTCTGGGGACTGGGGTTAGAGCTCTGCGATTGTTGTCTTTGCCCAAAGGTAGGTTGACATCCTGCCCCATAGGACAGGATATGAGCAGATTCAAAATTGGGTTGTTGCAGTCAAGATGAGGTGACACTACAGCAGGGAGTGCCTCTATGCAGGGTGACCATGTCCTTATGAGGGCCTCACTGGGTGAAGAGGATACACAGGGTTCTTGTGTTGACAGAGGAAGAGGCTGAAGCGAGGCAGCTGGGATGGAAAGGCTTTGAGGTCTGCGGGGGCCACTGGAGCTGGGAGGGCACAGGAAGGCACCTGGAGGTGACCTACAGCATGCCCTGGGCACCAGGCTCAGTATTTTTACCTCCAGGACACAGAGGATAGGTCTTTAAGTCTCCCAGGGTGTCCAAATTTGCTCTAGCCACCATGGAAAGCAGAGGATGCCAGTGTAGCCATTTGCAGGTGCCCAGGCTGGCCAAAGGTAGAGGTCTGGCCACCCAGGGGTTGAACCCTGAGGTGCACCTGCACGAAAATCACCTTCATGAACATTGGAGATGCGAAAATTCTGAAATGGTTACCTGAGGCTTTTGTAAAAACCATTGTCAGGGGGCTGGGGCTAAAGTCTGTGGCAGAGCACTTGCCTAGCACTTGTGAGGCACTGGATTCCATTCTCAGCACCAAATAAAAATTTAAAAAAATGTATACTGTCCATCTACAGCAACAATTAAAAAATAATAATAATAAAAACACCCTCAGCTAGAACTGATGAATGGTGCCCAGTGGTGACTGTGAAACTTGGGATAGCCTGGCTATGGAGGCAGGGAATTGTGAGGTCATACTGAGGTGCGTGCACACTAAGCACTGTGTCCTTGTCCTTAGTCTTTCCTGCGCATCCATTTGGCATGCAGACTTTTGTCTGGGTAAGTGTTTAATTAGCTCAGTAGTTTCCAGGGCAATCTGGAGCAATGTTCTTGGGGTTCCTGTGCCCGCACACCTATGCCACAGGACTTTTGAGAATTCCCCTAGTACCTGCCACAGTGGCTATGGCACTTCCAGGTTTGCAGATCCCTGTGAGAGATGCTTGTGGAAATCAAGGAAGGCACTGCTTTGAGTTTTGCTTTGAAGTTTCAAATTTGATTTTTTAATTTTTAATTTTTTAATTAGTGCATTAGAGTTGAAGACAACAGTGGGCTTCAACATGCTTAAACATTTCAGATTAAAAAAAAAAAGAGTCCAGCCCTCCTGTTCTGTGCACTGACTGCTTTACCTCTGTGGCCAGATTGACAAGGTCCTCCAGGCCCACCAAGGGTTCCTCTGTGGACCTAAAGGGCTTGAGCTTTGAGCTGAGCTATTTTTGCTTCTGATCTCTGGGTTTGTCTCTGCACCTGCAGCTTCTGTACATTTTCCAGGAGAAGCAAGATATCGGTGGCCCTAATGTGGATTTTCTCTGGATCCAAACCCTCAAAAAGCCCATTTTTCAGGGTAAGTTGTAACCATAGCCCTTGCCTTCAGGCTTAGTCTCCTCATGGCTGGGGAGTCCTTCATGCCTCAGTGGCAGCACCCACCTCCTGGATCACAGGTGAGGCCTGAGGCATGGAATCTCCAGCAGTGTTTATGGTTTTAGAAAGGGGTTTCTAGTGAGTCAGTTTGTAATAGCTTTTTTTTTTAAATCAAAGACCACTCACTGATCCTTGTAATTTCCCATCTAATTAAAGTTACTTAAATTACTATCTTTCAAGATAGTAAGATTTTAAAAGGTGGTTATTTAAATAGAGTGCATTGGGAGAGATAGATAAGCCTAATAGCCCACTGTATTTCATGACTGATCCCACCTTGAGCGCAGGTGGCCATTCTTTGTGGAGACAGTGAGACCATCCATATCTGCCCTTCTTATCTTAGGCTGAGTGCTCAGCTAAGCCTTCCATCCAATACTCAATCTCCCTTCTTCTTCCTCTCTTTTTCCTTCCTTCTTCCCTCCCTCAACCCTTCTTTCCTTCTTTTTTTTTTTTCAGGAAGAGAGATGCTATTCTACATAGTATAAAAACAAAAAATTGCAATATAAATGGTCCTGAGTCTATGAAATATATCAGTTTGGATTCTCTGTGATTTGCAAATGGAAGATAACAATTAAAACAGGTTTAAACAAACAACAAAGAATAACACTGTATAGTTGAAGTATTCAGGGGAAGAGTGGACTGCAGGTCCAGTAGCATCCAGGGGTTCATCAGGGTATAGTTTATCTTAACTTTTTTTTAAATTTACTTTTTAGTTCTAGGTGGACATAATATCCTTACCCCATTTTTATGTGGTGCTGAGGATCAAACCCAGTCTCACTCATGATAGGTGAGTGCTCTACCTGTGAGCCACAACCCAGCCCCTAGCTGAAGAAACTTTCATTTCTTGTCTTCTGCTGTGTGTGTCCCATTATCAGACAGCCTATTCCCTCATGGAGGCAGCTACAGCCTCACATCCTTTTGGGTTTATATCTAGAAAAAAAAAACTTCTCAGGGAGTCATCAAGCCCTGGATGCGTTGTAACTGCATCCTTAGTGGAAGTGGAGGGGCCTGCTTGGGTCTTCTGGACTAAATCCCTTTTAGGAATTGGTCTGCAGAAGTTGGCTGCAAGGCAGCCAGCAGGTCCAGTGGACACAGGGGAGGCTGGCATTGCCAGCATGGAAGCAGTGGGTGGGAGGAGAAGGTGCCATGTTTAGCTGACAGCAGATTTTTAAGATGTCACCAGAAAACCATTTCAGGGCTTAAGACTGATAGCACTGGGGAGAACAGGAACGAAGTGAAGCCTCACTACTGACAGACCCTCAGATGGATGGGCAGACCAGCACCAGACCTCCAGCCTGATGTCTCCTGAAGCACGTGTGCCATGTGCTTCTGCCATAAGCTTCACCTTCCATAAGATTTATGCATGGCAGTGCCACTCTTCAAGGCCACTGAGCTTATTTTCTGTAGACTCCAAGGTTGCATGCCCATTCACTTAACAAATCCTGTGGTTGGAAGCATATGGCTGACTCCCCAGCCTGCTCCCTCATTGATTTCCTTGAAGCATCACTCACTGAGGATTTGCAAATGTGCAAGTGGAGACACCATGGAGAGCAGTATGGAGGTTTCTTTGAAGAATAAAAATAGAATGACCATAGGGCCAGAAAGTCCTCTTCTGTGTATATTTAAAAGAAATGAAATCAGCATGTGGAAGAGATGTCTGTACTAATGGGTTTGCTTGCAACACCCTTCAAAATAGCCAAGGGACAGAATCCATTTTAATGTCCTGTGGATAAATGGATAAGCAAATTAGCAAGTGTATAGTGAAATATAATTCAACCTGAAAAGGTAGGAAATGCTGGCACTTTCAACAACTTGGATGCACCTAGAGGACGTTGTGCTGAATTCCATAAGCCAGATGAGGAGATATACGACATGATCTCACTTATCTGAGCAATCTAAAAATGTGAAATTACAGAAGCTGAGAAATTATGGTCATGAGGGGTGAGTGGTGAGGAATAGGTGTCTGACAAAGCTACATACCACTATTACTTTGCACCAGTGAGAAAGAATGATGCCAATTGCAATTTGGAGACCCCATCAAATGCATGATGCATCTTATTCTCAATAATATTAAAAGGTGAAGGAATTCTCCCTAGGTAACTTGCTAGAATACAGTATGAAATTTCCTGGTCTTCTGTACCACTGGCTGGTGTCTCTGTAGCTTGCCTGTGATTTCTGCAAGGGTGCAGAACAGAGTTCATACATCTTTAAACATCTCAGGCCAGCTTTAAACCAGAAACATAGTAGTTGTTGCATAAAGATAACTGAGCTACAAGGAAACAGTGTAGTGGGCAGGAACTACTGTTTCAATGTTAGGAAGGCATTTTATATTTTGGAAGTGAGGAATCTGTATATTGTGGAGAAAAGTGGCAAAAATATCAGTACCAAGTTGCATTTTAAAAAAAAATCAAGTTGATTTTAGAATTCTGGAATAATCGCTATGTTTCCATACATCCCAACACAAAGCTTTCTTATGTTAGCATCTACTCTCTATGCTCATGGATTCTGTTGGGAAGGTGCCTCAACTTTGCAAGTAGCTTCCTGGGGAAGGCAGAAGCAAACTCTGAACCAGTGCCTGAGAAAGTGACTTCTCATGTGCCTGAGTAGTTGCAGCCACCTGCAAAAATCTGTCCCTCATTTGCACCAGTGGCACCCCTAGTACTGAGTTACACAGGTGAGGAGTGGTGATTGATGGAGAGGACCAGCGCTTGCCTTTCAGACATCCAGCAGGTCCAGCCAGGCTGGACAGAGTGTGGAGCTTCAGAGAAGGCTCTTGCTCACTGAGGCTCTGTGATACACATCTCCTACCAAGCTGAAGAATAATCAAGTGATCTCTACTTACTGATGGGTCCATAGGAATAAAAATATGTTCTGAGGGCTTACAGGCCTCCTGTTTTTGTTTTACCCAAGTGCATGAGGGTGAATCCACAGGCACAGTAAGTCTGTTCTGGCTTCTAGGGAGGTTTTGAAAAAGATGATTTTAGTCATTCTATTGCAGATTGGTCCATCTTATCCAATGAATCTCCATCTCTTCTTCTGAATATTCTCCTTCTCCTCTTCCTCCTCCTCCTCCTCCTCTTCCTCCTCCTCCTGCCTCTTCCTTCTCCTCATTCTCTTGCCTCTTTCTCCTCCTTCCTCCCTTTTTCCTCTCCTCTTCTTCATCCTCTTCCTCTTCCTTCATTCTTTTTAGTCATACATGACAATAGAATCCATTTTGATAGAATTTCACAAACATGGATTGTGTCTTCTTCTAATTAGGACCCTGTTCTTGTACATGTGCAGAATGATGGTGTTCCCGTGGTGTGTTCATGGCTTGATCTTATAAGGAAAGGTACTTCCTCCCCCTACAACCCTGTGTTCTGGGAATTGTGGGATGCCTCTTCCTGAGACATCCCAAGTCAGGTCCTTTCCTGAATTCTGCTATGTGGCCCTTCCAGGGGCCACAGTCTCTGGACCAAGCCATAGCCACTTCTCTCTGAGATTCTGTTTTCTTGAACTTCTTACCTATGTTCTTTTGAAATTTTGTGAGCACCATCCTGCCATGTGGTGGCATCATGTAAATCTCTCCAAATCTAGAGCCCACTTGCTTCTCTCTGGTAAGTTGGCCTGTGCAGATGTTCTCACGTGGGAGATTCTCTTGAAGCACCCATGTAAGTGCTGGCACTCTATTTCTATCCAGAACAGCATTTCATTCTCTTTCATATTTTGAGAAGGAATTTCATGGCTAATCTTTCTAATTCTGCTCATTTTAGTTTTAAAAAACATTTATGTTCTTAATATTATGATGGGAGTGATCCTACAATCCACACCTTGACTTTAATGATACAAACTTGAAACCCTATTTATGGTGAAGAAAGTATTTGGAAAAAAATATATTAATATAATAAATATATTTCACATCTACAGGTGTGGCAGACCAATCTCTCATGTGACTGAGTTATCTCCCCTGCTGGGTGATGAGGCATCAGGCAGCAGTCATGATGCTAGACTATCCTGCCCTTTTAGGGTTCAAGTAATGGTGTCTTTGTGTAGTGTTGTGTCTCTCCATAACCCCAGGGACCCAATTACCTTACCTGTCCTTGCAACCCTGCCCACCTTGACCTTCATTGGATGGGATTTCCCCGGAATTTAGAGTTTCCCAATAAAAGCCCACTCCAAAGCATGCTCACTCTCTCTTGCTAGCCTCTCATGGAGATCCTCACTCCACAGCTTAGGGAGCTTGAGGCAGAGGGAAGAGGAGCCATCCCAGAGCTTGGTTTAAAGGTAAATTGTGTGTCTGTGTTTTATTTCTAACTCCCTGAGAAATTTCCCTGTGTGACTGAATAATTAATCATCTGTGCTGGCTGTGGGCAATATACAGGGTCTCACCAGATAGTTCAGGAACATGAAATGACTCTGAAGAAGTGAGAAAGAGGAGCAACTGCAAAACCAGAATAGATAAAAGGTAGAGCTAAGGTTCAGGGGGCCTAACTCTTCTCTCTCAGGGTGGGAGGTTCTGGACTCCATGTGGGATGTGCAGTGCCTCCTGTGCCTTGAGGCATGTGGGTGGGCAGAGAGGGCAGCAGCAGCTTCAGACCAACTGCAGTCTCCTCTTAGCACTTTGTGGGCCATGTGTGCTGACCTCCTGGCCCTTAGGGGTCATGCCTGGAAATAAATGGAGGGGCCCATGACTGCTTCCAGAAACATCCTGAGGGTCAAAGGACTTGATGCATGTTCCCAAAAGCTACACACTATATGTGTCTTTCACACTACAATTTCTAGATCAGGAAAGAGTGTGTCTCATGCTCTAGTTCATCCACAGCTCCTAGAAAATGCCTTACCCATGCTCAGATAGAATAATGGAAATATTTGTTGGGGGAAGGGATGGATAACAGTCTATGAACTGATAAACTTAACTGTTGTGCAGAATATAGGAATGTCTTTGTGGGGTGTGTATGTGTGTTGCACATGTGTGTGCATGCACAGATGCATGCACATGTCATTTATCACAATGATGGCTGTTAAAACAAACTCCTGAGCATATGCAGTGTAACCATGATCGAGTTGGGTTCTCACTTCAATAGGTCTCACAAGCTTATTCCAGGGCATTGGTTGGTTCTTTTCTGAACAGTAGGTACAGAGGTTCAGGCCTATCTGCTGGTGGTTTTTGCATGTTCACTACATGGCCTCCAAGATGGGTAGGATGATCAAGATGGAGAAGAGAAGCAAGCAAGTGTGGGAAGCTGAGATGGACCCTGTCACTGTTGCTCTTACCATGGGCAAGGTCTGCTGTGTGGGCCCCCAGGGAGAGTCTGGAGTAGGGTATTGGGGGGCACTGCCTCCCAGCAAGAGGCCTTCCCTTTGGAATAAGAAGCAACATCTTTGATGGATGAATGGCCACCCTGGGCTTGATAATTAGACAGGCCTTACTGTGCCTATCTATTTATCAAGCCCAGGGGCGTGGACAGCTCTTGACAGAAATTCCCAAGATCCTGTCTCTTGACATTCACACTGTTGGGACTTTGAAAATGGTACCCTGAAGCCTGACACTTTGGGAACAGAAGAAGCCTCAGATGCTTTACCCTCTATCCTCCTGCCCCCACCCAACCCCTCAGGAAATTCCTAGAAACTAGAATTCCTTTTCTTCAAGGTAGTTCATGGCAACCAGAGCCCCTTCTCCCAATCAAGACACAAAGCCTACTCTGTATCTTGAAGCTGGCCATGAAGAAATGCTCTGAATTCCTTTGTCTGGTAGTAGATCATAAGATCCTCATTTCAGAAGAGGTCCTGCCTATATCCATAAGGAGAGAATGCTTCACGGAGAGGCCAAGAAAAGCTCCATAGCCATGCTGCACAATCACCCTTTGACTGCCCTGCTCCACAGCACCCTCTGTCCTTCTCACACTGATCTCATGGGGAAAGCAACCCCACCAGGGTCTGAAGGAAGATTTGACTAAGCACAGCAAATACCCTGGGCCTCAGACCAACACTCTGCAGGGTACTGAGTGTTTCCAGCAACCACTGAATGGGCCTCTGGATCAGGAATACTGGAGCCTGGCTTTTATCTTCACTGCAGTCCTGTGAGAAGCCCAGGGCTGGGACTGTCACTGCAGCCTCATGAGAGACCATGGAGCAGAGAGCTCAGCAATGGCTGGATTTCTGAGCCATGAAACCCAAGATAAGTGTGTGTTTTTTTACATACATAACAAAGTGTTGGGGATCTCTGCTACACGGAAATATATGGTAACACACAGACTCAGAGCAGCCCGATATCCTGAGAAGGCAGGATCTGCAAATCTCAATTACAGTCAACACAAAGGACTGGTGGGTGATGTGGACCGTAAATAGTGTTAATTTCTACTTAAGACAGGGTGTCTCTTTGGTATGCCTCAGGTTCTATGACCTCCTTGAACAAGCAACAAGACATTCTCCAAGTCCCCCAGACTTGCTTTATGAAATGCCCTCCTATTCACCTGTTGGAGGAAAGGTTATGAGGAGAACTAAGTACTCAGCACCGGGTACCACAAAAAAGAGCCCACAGCAGTTTGTGACCACCTGTCCTTAGGCTAGAGGTGTTTACAGGATAATAACATGCTACAGAGGTTTTTCTTGTTGCAGGTGACTCATTATGGGGATGACTCACAGGAGAGGATGCAGACCTTCCAGCAGGGGCCATGGGAGGCAGCCTCCTGGTGTGTACAGGACCAGGTGACTCTGTTCCCCCTGGATGATGCACCTTCTGTAGAGGGTGCCTGAGAATGACAGCAGGTGCCTGGCCAGGAGACTGCAGGGACAGGATGGAAGGGGGTCTTAAGGTTAAGTATTTTGAGTCCTTTTCAATTATTCAGACGTCAAGTTCACATATAATATTGGGCCTTAATTTTAGGACCTATATTCTGTTCAATGAATAAGAAGTAACTTTAGTGAGGGAAATAGGGTAGTATTAGAGAACAAAACTGGAAAGGTGCATAGAAAAGAAGTCACATGGGAATGTAAACCTCATTTGGTGGTTTTTGTGTTGGTCTCTTCCGTATCTTCCTGGTGAGCATTATTTGCAAAACAAGGCTCCAATCAACCATCATTCTTGCACAAAACAAAGGACTTCTAACCCTGGTTTTTTGGAGTGATCGTTCACTTTTGCATTCTTTGTGTCCATGTAAACATTCCTTCATCTCAAATTAGTTCAAAGCATGAATACAACAAATGTGTAATTAATCAGTATTCTTCACAGGACAGAATGGAAGGTAGCATGATTAGGTAAGTTGTTACCAAAATCAGAAGGTCTTTTCCACTTAACAAGGGTAGAGTAGATGGAACCCAGTGAAAACCTGCAAACCTAGATTGAGCCTTCATTTTCCATTCTTCCAGCATGTTCTGCTTAGATTTCTCTGTTGCAAAGAAGGAGCTGGAGACTGAGGGAGAAGCATAGAACCAGCACCACTGCCTCCCCACCTGTGTTTCCTTGAAACTCTATGAGGAAAAAATAGTCAGCAGTCCCTCAGTGTCTATTGAGTATATGGTCCAAGAAAGACCCTAGGGATAGTCAGCTGACCTTCAGTATCTATGGAGGACAGAGTCCAGGGAGGACCACTGGGGACGTGCACATCCATGGCTATTCAAGCCCCTTATATAACTGCATGTGCATAACTTACTTACATTCTCCTGTATCTAAATGACAGCTAGCTTGCTTCTGACCCCTAAGACAGTGGGAATGCTGGGTAAATAGCTGCTGCACTGTATTGTTTGGGGGAGAATGGCAAGAAAAACTATGTGAGCACGATTTTTTTCCAGAATACTTTTGATCTGTGGTGAATTAAATGAACAGTTGCACGCAGAACCTGCAGGTATACCAATTCTATATGATTTTATTTCATAGCTTTGTAATAAAGAATAAAGACCAGAGTGTTATGGTTTAGATGTGAGGTGTCCCCAAGCTCATGCATGAAACAATACAGGAAAGCTTAGCAGTGGCAGGATTGGGTTATGACTGTATGAACATAATCACTGCATTAATCCCCTGATAGGGGTTAACTGGGTGGTAACTGGAGGCAGGTAGGGTGTGGCTGGAGGAGGCAGGTCCCTGGGGATGTACCTTTGGGGGTTTATATTTTGTCTTTGGTAATTGGAGCTCTCTCTGCTTCCTGGTACCATGTCCCCAGCTGCTTTCTTGTGTCATACTCTTCTGCCATGATTTCTGCCGACCTCAGGCCCAGAGCAATGGAGTCTACGAAGTAAGATCTCTGAACCCTGAGCCCCTAAACACACCCCCTGTATTGGTGGCCCAGCTGAAGGTGGGAGGCACTTAAATATACCTATTTTGCCCTTAGCATCCAAAGGTAGTCAGACCTAGACAGAGTCCCATTTTCACATCTTATTACTTGTGAACCTCCTTCCTGAGAGGGTCCTTAGCTTTCATTCTATATCTTCAAACTTCATGATGGTTAAAAAGTGGAAAGGTTTCTGACACGGACCATGTTCCTGCACCTGAATTTTAGACAGTGTGTTCATCATGGTGTGCAGCCCATGATTGTTTTGTGGACTCAAAAGGAAAATCTGCCTGCATTTTGCATGACCACAATAGTGAATTAAGACCTAGATTATGATATGTGGGAAAGAAGGGCGATTTTGCTGTTTTGGTCAACTCCATCTTCTGAATTGACCCCTTAGTACCACCACCAAGTGACAAACTGGTTTTAAAATTTTGTGAAAGAAAAACACAGTGCGGTTCTGGATGTATCTCAGGCTGGCCTTGCAGGGCTGGCTTTGTGGAGCTTTCAAGTGTCTAGAAACTTACTTTAATCTGAGCCACTTGGACATTTAATGATGCTTTGAGTTCTATAGAAAGAAATAAGAATGTAAGCCTTGCTCCCCAAGAGCTTGCCTTCAAGTGATATTTAAAAGTGTCAGGTCTCCAGATTCCCAGAAAATAGTGAAGTTCTTACCAATGAGAGCATCATGAGTTTCTGACTTTTTGCTTAGGGCCTTCCCAAGTTGCCATTATGGCTCAGTACTCCCAGTCTCCCCATTAAGCCGGATTTATTTTGAATTTATTTTGCATGGTATAGTGGACAGAGCTCAGTAACCTTGAAACCTCCTACAGGCCTGCCACTCTGGATTTACTAATTCTGTTGAGTTATCCCATTGAAAAGCCAACTATGCTGAATGTACAATGATGAATAACAGAGTACTTGTTCCAAAGCATTTAAAACCTAGTAATGATAATATCAATGTTCATCCCCCAAATAACAAATGAAATGTACCTACCCCAACTACAAGAAGAGTTAGACAATTATAAAGGCCACAAGAGAGAGAGAAAGCAGGTGTGGAGGACCATAGAGGAGAGGGTGAATAGTTATGGTTGGGGGGAAATCCGAAAGAAATTTAGGAAATTAATTTTACTTTGAAACCTAACAGATCAACATGATATCATTTGGTAGTGAATGGAACCATGGAAAGACATTCCATGCTGAGGAAACAGCATGCATGGTTTGAGGTGTGAGCATGCATGGCCTAGTCCATAATGCTACCCAAACAGACACTGCACGGGAAACATTACCCGACCATTTGACCCCCATCACCAACAGAAAAAAAAAGTGATTGAACCTGAGAAGCCAGGAAATGATAAATTAAGCCCTAGTAAGGAAATAATAAAAGGCAGTGGAATTTGATATGTGCACTGGGGAGTGCCTTTACATGATTTTATCAGAAAAAAAAGGAAATGGTTGAGGGGAGAGAAAGAAATCGTTTGCTGCTCTTTCTAGGTGCATATCAATTCACTCCTGGGCTTGTCAATGTCACATGATACTGCCCTTGGGAAAGCCAAACATTTTACATTAAAACCTTCCAAGGGCCTTGGATCCCCTGCAGATGCCAGTGTTCCTCAGCTGACCTTTAGCAAGAACTACACCCCTCCAAGCCTGGTGCAGAGGAAAGAGCTTTTACTGAGTCAGGACTTCTCAATTCCATTTTCAAACTCTGTCAACATTAGATTTTTCTCACTCTTTATATTCTTTGTAATTGATAGGAAAAAAACACAAATGTTCTTTCTGTACCTTTGGGTTACTAGATTGTAACATGGAAAGGCATCTCAAATTTTGATATCTCCTCTTTTATAAAGAGCCGATATTGTGTTTTCCTATTTTTATCGGATCTTTGTTTCTCCTAATTGACTTGTTGGAGCTGTGTCTGTGATTAACCTCTGGTGAACTATTCAGACATGCACAGGAACATCCTCCAAAAACTCTTTTTCCAGCAACTGGTAACAGTTTTGCCTCAAACTCTTAGTCAGTTCTTCATCTCAATTTACAATCCCAGTCCAAAGTTTTACATGCTCCAGAGGTTGTCTGCCCCTGGACTCAGGCTGGAGTCCTCTGGTGGCAGGGGTAACCCTGGCCTCTACTGGGCTCTGGCTCCATGGCAGGTTGGCAAGGTGGATCTGGGCCAAGTCTCACCTCCTGAAGCCCGTCCCAGGTGGCAGTACTACCTGTGGCTGTCATGTGCCCAGGCTAGAGGCCCAGGTCCTTGTGGAACTTCTGGACAGATCCTGAGCTCCCAAGGTTATCTGCTGATGAGTGGAGGCAGTCCTGGGCTGAGTCAAAGGCCCCAAAGCCTTCAGCAGATGGAAGGTAGAACCTGGGCATTCCCTGGGCCTCAGCTCCTGAGCAGAGCTTCAGCTGCAGCAAGGGTCGGCCTGTTGCGGGAAGTAACTGGGTGTTCCCTGAGCAAGGTTGCCATGCAAGTGGGTGAGGTGGTCCTGTTCAGTGCCTCACCTACAGAGGAAATCTGGCGAGGGCATGATGAACTGAGGCCTACCTGTGCCCAGGCTCCCTTGCAATTCAGACAAGGGGAATCTGGGCAGAGACTCAGTCCCAGTGGAAGTCAGCATGTGGCCAGATGGACCAAGGCCAACCCTAGGAAAGGGCTCCCAAGGAGGTGGAATAGGCTTATTAGGAAGACCCAAGCTCTGGTGGAGGTCAGCCAGTGGTGGAATGGAACCAGGCTTACTCTGAGAATGGGCTAGCTTGCAGTTCCACAGGGCAGAGCAGGCCAGGGCCTGACCTCTGCAGGGTGTGCGGATGGAGGGATGGAACTTTGCTTACCCTGGCCCAGACTCCCATGCAGTTGGCCTTGGCTAATTTGGGACTGGCCTGAGCACCAGAAGGTGTAGGCCTGTGGGCAAAGGCGGTCCAGGGTGTGGCCTGAGCTCTGGTGAGGTTCGGTGGTGGCAGATGCATCCAGGCTTACCTTGGGCCAGGATCCCATGCCTGTAAGCAAGGCTGACCTGGGCTGGGGCTGATCTCTGGAAGGTGTCTTCCAGTAGGCAGGGTCCCTGCCAGGCTGAACCTGAGCTGTGGAAGGCATCTGACAGTGGGCAGAGTCATTCCTGGGCTGAGTCTGAGAATCTGCAGGGGTGAGCCCGAGGCTAGATGAACCTGTGATTACCCTCTCCCTGGACACACATGCAGTACAGCAGGAGAATCAGGCCTGGGCCTGACGTCCGCAGGGGTGCAATGGTGGCTGGATGGAACTGTGCTTATCCTTGCCTAGGCTCCCCTGCAGCTGGCCTTGGCCAATAAGACTGGAGTCTGAGATCTGGAAGGTGTTCCCCTGTGGGCAAGGCCCACCTGGGTCTGGAAGAGCTCTTATGTGGGAAGGCGAGGAAAGCCAGGCCTACATTCAGCCAGCCTCCTGAGCATGGCAGCCAGTGCGATGGCCTGGGGTTGAATTCTGGAAGGTGTCTTCCAGGAGGAAGAGTAAATGTGGGGCAGAGCTCTAGTGTGCATCTGAAAGGGGGCGGAGTCATTCCTGGGCTGAGTCATAAGCCATCATGCCCAACACAAAAGTATCATTTTGGTAAAATGCAATAAGTCATGGATTTAGCACCAAGAGGTCTCTTCACATAGAGAATTGTAATATCTGAAGTGTGGGAACAGAGTGACAGAACTGCAAAGAGATTACAGGAAACACTTGCATAGATAAAACAATTATAATGTCACAAAGGTCACATTTCCATGATTTGGAGAAAGACCAATTATTCAGTAAAAGGTCCTGGGGACCCTTTTGAAGATGCCTAATTATGTAGGTCAGAACATGAAATTTAATCCCTACATCACTATGGACATCAACATCACCTCCAGAGGCTCTGACACATTAAATGTGTAAATTATCAAAGGCCAGGAACAAAATAAATGAATGTTTACACAATATAGGAGGATTTCTAAACATAAATGTAGAAAGCAAGAAGGCAAACTTGGTTACTAATGCATGTTTTCTATGTATATGGAGGTGTAGGTGTGTGTGTACATGTACAAACATACCCCAGCACACATTGCTCTTGTACTTTTCTGGTGTTTAAATAAATCTTTGAAATTATCAAATTCTTACACACAGGTAGTAGAACAAGGATTACTGGGATTAGCAACAGGGACAAGTTGCAAGATAGTATTTAATGAGGAAAGGTTGAATGGGTGAGTAGAAGAGTCCTGGGGATGGACAAATGGTGGTGATGGCTGCTTAATAATGTGATTTTCTTTGGTGCTATAGAACCATACACCTTTTTAAAAAGTTAAAATGTTAATTGTCTCCTATCATGAACATGTACAACTTAAGCCATGTTACGTTTTTTTTCAAGCACCGTCTATAATTTTTTAATTTTTTTTCTTACTTGTTGGTAGATCTTTATTGTATTTATTTATAAATGGTGCTGAGAATGGAATGAAGTGCCTCGGACATGCCAGGCAAGTGTTCTGTGGCTGAGCTACAGTCCCAGCCCCCATGGTAACTTTTCAAACAACGTGTCTGAGATATAATTATTAGGAATATGTATACAGATATGTAAAATTGTTTTTTTAAGAAATAAAACACTAGAGCGGCTGGGGTTGTAGCTCAGGGGTTGAGTGCTCACCAAGCATGGGAGAGGCCCTGGGTTTGATCCTGAGCACCATATAAAAATGAATAAGTAAAATGAAGGCATTGTGTCCAACTACACTTCCACTGAAACAACAACAACAACAACAAAAAACTAGTGAGAATATATTTTGAATATGCATGTGAAATGATTACAATGGACACCTTCAGGGAAAAAGTTTAAAAATTGCCACAATAACAATAAATAACTTATTTCAATTGAAATTCTTGGGCTTAACCTAGGCATGCACTTTAAATTTTGGCCTATTTTTGGAAATTTCTCTGCAGGTGAGTTATGACAATTTTTGTATTGCATTTATCAGAGCATGACAATTCCATTTTCCAACACTGTCAACATTTGATTTTTCTTACTCTTTTTATTCTTTGTAATTGATTGAGAAAACCACACATGTGCTTTCTTTTACCTTAGGGTTACTAGATTGTGACACTGAACGGCATCTCAAATTTTGATATCTCCTCTTATATAAAGAGCCGATATTGTGTTTTCCCGTTTTTATCGGCTCTTTGTTTCTCCTAATTGACTTGTTGGAGCTGGGTCTGTGATTAAGTTCTGCTGAGTTGTGCAGACATGCACAGAAACATCCCCCAAATCCTCTTTTTCCAGCAACTGGTAACAGTTTTGCCTCTCTCCGAGAGCTCTTAGCCAGCTTGAGAATTCTGGTTCTTCATCTCAATTTGCAATCCCAGTTCAAAGTTTTCCATGCCCCAGAGGTTGTCCGCCCCTGGACAGAAGTGTTCCTGGGCAGAGCCTGGACTCAGGCTGGGTTCCTCAGTGGCAGGGGGAACCCAGGCCTCTACTGGGCTCTGGCTCCATGGCAGGTTGGCAAGGTGGATCTGGGCCAAATCTGAGCTCCTGTAGCCCTTCGCACGAGGCCAGACCAACCTTTGGATATCCTGTGCCTGGGCTAGAGCCCCAGGTCCTTGTGGCATATGTGGACAGATGCCGAGCTCCCAAGGTTGTCTGCTGATTAATGGACATAGTCCAGGCTGAGCATAAGGCCCTACCGACTTCAGCTGGTGGTGTGGAGAACCTGGGTCTTCCCTGGGCCCCAACTTCTGGGCAGAGCTTCAGTTTCAGTAGGGGTCCACCTATTGCAGGAAGAAACTGGGTGTCCCCTTGCCATGGTTGCCACCCAGGTGGGTGAGGTGGTCCTGTTCATTGCCTCAGCTAAAGAGGAAATCTGGTGGGGGCAGAATGAACTCGGGGCTTACCTTTGCCTGGTCTCCCTTGCACTTCAGGCAAGGTGAATCTGGGCAGAGTCTCAGCCCCAGTGGAAGTCAGCAGGTGGTGGGATGGACCAAGGCCAACCCTCGGTATGGGCTCCCAATGAGGTAGAACAGGCTGATGAGGGTAGACCCAAGATCCAGTGGAGGTTATGACATTTCCATTTTCTAACACTGTCAACATTTGATTTTTTTCACTCTTTTTGTTCTTTGTAATCGATAGAGAAAAACACATGTACGTTCTGTTTCCTTTGGGTTACTAGACTGTGATGTTGAAAGGCTTCTCAAATTTTGGGATCTCCTCTTTTATAAACAGCCAATATTGTGTTTTCCCATTTTTATTGGCTGTTTGTTTCTCCTAATTGACTTGTTGGGGCTGGGTTTGTGATTAAGGTCTTCTGAGCTGTGCAGACACCAACAAGAATATCCCCCATATGTTGTTTTTCTGTAATTGGCAACACTTTTGCCTCTTTCAGAGAGCACTTAGCCAGCTTGAGAATTCTGGTTCTTCATCTCAATTTACATTCCCTGTACAAAATTTTCCAAGTCGCAAGCAGGTGTCTGCCCCTGGACAGAAGTGGTCTTTGGCTGAAGCTGGACTCAGGCTGGGTTCTTCAGTGGCAGGGGAAACCTCTGCCTCTACTGGGCCTCCTCTCCATACCAGGTTGGCAAGACAGATCTGGGCCAAGCCTGAGCTCCTGCAGCCCTCTGCAAGTGGCCGGATGAACCTGTGGCTATCCTGTGCCTGGGCTACAGCCCCAGGTCTTTGTGGTAGATCTGGATGGATCCTGAGCTCCCAAGGTTGTCTTCTGATGAGTGGAGGCAGTCCTGGGCTGAGCCTAAGTCCCTACAGACTTCAGCAGATGGTGGGTTGAACCTGGGCCTTCCCTGGAGCCCTGCTCCTGAGCAGGGCTTCAGTTGCAGCATGGATAAGCCTGTGGCGGGATGGAACTGGGTTTCCCCTGTCCAAGGTTGCCATGCAGGTGGGCGAGGTGGGCCTGAGCAGTGCTTAAGCACAGAGGAAATCTGGTGGGGGCAGGATGAATTGGAGCCTACCCTGTGCTGGGCTTTCTTGAACTTCAGGTGAGGTCAATCTGGGGGGAGTCTCAGCTGTAGTGGAAGTCAGCAGGTGGCGGAGTGGACCAAGGCCTACTTTAGGTAAGGGCTCCCAAACAGGTAGAATAGGCTGACCAGGGCAGAGCCTGAGGTCTGGTGTAGGTCAGCCAGTGGTGGGATGGCCCAAGCTTACCCTGAGAATGGGCTGGTGTGCAGTTTCGCAGGGCAGACCAAGCCAGGGCCTGACCTCTGTAGGGGTGTGAGGGTTCTAGGATGAAACTTTGCTTTCCCTTGTCCAGGCACTTGCACAGGTGACCTTGGCTGATGAGGGAATAGCCTGAGCTCTGGAAGGTGTATGCCTGTGGGCAGAGGGGGTTCTTGATCTGATCTGAGCTCTGGTGGGGGCCAGCTGGTTGCCAGATGCAGTCAGGCTTACCTGGGGTCAGGCTTCCATGCCTGTAAGAAAAGCTGACCTGGGCTGGGGCTGAGGTCTGGCAGGTGTCTTCCAGTAGGCGGAGTCTATGCCGGGTTGAACCTGAGCTGTGGAGGGCATCTGACAGTGGGTGGAGTCATTCCTGGGCTGAGTCTGAGCACCTGCAGGGGTCATCCCGAGGCTAGATGGACCTGTGACTACCCTCTTGCTGGGCGTGAGTGCAGTTCAGTGGGAGAATCAGGCCTGGGCCTGACTTCTACAGGGGTCCAATGGTGGCTGGATGGAACTGTGCTTACCCTTGCCCAGGCTCCCATGAAGCTGGCCTTGGCCAATCAGGCTGGATCCTGAGCTCTGGAAGGTGTTTCCCTTTGGGCAGACACCATCATGGGTCTGCCCTGAGCTCTGGTCTGGGTAGGCTGGTGTCAAGGAGGAGCCAGGCCTACATTCAGCCAGGCCCCCAAGCATGGTAGCCATCCTGACCTGGCCTGGGGCCGAACTCTGGCAGTTGTCTTCCAGTAGGCAGAGTCAGTGTGGTGCAGAACCTGATCTCTGGAGGCCATCTGACAGTGGTCACAGTCATTCCTGGGGTAAGTCTGAGCTCCTACTTGGGGTCAGCTCTAGACTGGATGGACCTTGACTCCCCTCTTTCTGGGATGCCCCCTCATGTTGTCCTGGGATATCTGGACTGATCCTGAGCTCCCAAGGATAGTTGCTGATGAGTGGAGGCAGTCCTTGGCTGAGCCACAGGATCTATGGGGCATTAGGTGGTCATGCTGGATAGAATCTAGGCCTTCTCTGTTGCCAGGATCCTGGGCTCAGCCTGTTCTGGGCAGATAGAAGTATGGACCCAGGTCTATATTGAGCCTATGTTGTATTATAGATTTGAAAGCTGGATCTGGGCCAATCCTGAGCTCCAGCAGTTGTCTTCCAGTGGCAGAATTGACCTGTGGCTATCCTGTGCCCAGGCTTGCACTGCAGGACATCATCTCAGAATTGGGGCAATCCTGAGTTCCCAAGGGTGTCTGCCTATATGTGGAGGCAGTTCTGGGCAGAGCATAAGGACCAGGACATCAGGTGCTGGTGGTAGAATCAGAGCCTTCACTGGGGCCTCCCTCCTAGGCAGAGCTTCAGCTCCAGTGGAGATGTTCAGGTGGCCCGATGGAACCAGTCCTACCCTTGACAGGGTTCCCATGCAAGTTATCCAGTTGCTCCTGAACCAAGCTTACAATCCAGCAGCGATCTGGAGGTGGTGGGATGAACTTGGTTCTACCCAGGATCTGGACTCCCAAAGGTGTACTAGGATAATCTGGTCTGAGCCTCAGCTCCAGCAGGTGTCTGTGAGTGATCAAGGCAAGCCTGGTCCAGGCCCCAGCTCTGGCAGGGATCTGCCTATAGGTGGAGGTGGTATTGGGCCAAGTCTAAGTTCTGGTGGTGATCAAACAGTGACGGGATAGAACTTTGCCTACCCTTGCCCGGGCTCACAGGCAGGTGGACTAGGCTGATCTGAGCTGAGCCTGAGCTCCAGAAGGTGTCTGCCTGTGGACAGAGGCAGTCCTGGACTATCCTTAGCTCTGGTGGGAGTCAGCCAGTGACAGGATGGACCTAGACCTACCTTGGAGCAGGCTCCCATGCCTGTCAGCAAGGCTAATCTGGGCTGGGGCTGAACTCTGGCAGGTGTCTACCAGTGGGCGGAGTCAGTTCTGGGCTGAGCCTAAGCTCTGGAGAGGTTCTGCCAGTCAGCAGAGCCAGTCCTGGGCAGAGCCTGAGCTCTGGAGGGTGTCTGCTGTGACTGGATGGACCCTGGCTACCCTGGGCTCATCTCCCATGCAAGTCTTCCAGTTTAATTTGGGCTGAGCCTAAGCTCTGGAGGAGTTTGCTGCTGGACAGATTCAGTCCTGGGCTGAGCCTGAGCTCCAGTGGGGGGTCTGGTGAGCCTTGATTCCTCTGCATGTGAGCAAGGCCTATGTGGGTAGAGCTCAAAATCTGGCCTGGTTCTGCTGGCTTGCGGGATGTAACCTAGCATTACCTGGGTTCTGGCTTCTGTGGAGGTCAGTGAGGCAGATCTGAGCCTGGATTAGCTCCAGAGTGGGTCTGCCAGTGGGCAGAGTGGGTCCTGGCCCGAGCCTGAGCTCTGGTAGGGGTATTCGGTGGCAAGGTGATGGGATGAACTCAGGCCTACCCTGTGCCTGGACTCCTGTGCACATTGGCATGGCAGATCTGAGCTGATCCTGAGCTCTGGAGGGGGTCTGCCAGTGGCCGGAAGGACAAAGTCTAACCCTGCGCTCCGGCTCCTGTTCAGATCTTCGAGGCTGTAGTGAGCCTGGGCTAAGCCCCGATGGGTGTCTGGCAGTGGGCAGAGGGGGTCCTGGGTTGAACTTGAGCAGTGGTGGGGGTCTCATGGTGGCAGTATGGGCCTAGGCTTCCATGCAGCCTAGCAAGGCGGGTGGAGCCTGAGCTCTGGCAGGGGTCTGCAGGTGATGGGAAGTACCTGGGCTTACCCTTTGCTCCCGCTCCCACTCAGGTCGTCCATGCTGGTCTGGCTCTGGTCTGAGCCCCAGGGGGTGTCTGGTGGTGGGAAGAGTCGGTTCGGACCACACCTGAGTTCCAGCGGGAGCTGCTAGTGGGCAGAGGCAGCCTGGGTCGAGCCTGATCCCTGGTGGGATTTGCAGTTGGGCACAGGCAGTCCTGGGCCAACCCTGAGCGCTGGTGGGGGGTCTCACAGTGGCAGTATGGACCTGGAGCTACCCTGTGCATGGGCTCTCAGACAGGTCGGCAAGGCAGATCTGAGCAAAGCTCGAGCTCCAGCAGGGTTCTGCCGGTGGCGGGAAAGACCCGGGCCTACACTGGGCTCTGGCTTTTGCTCAGGTTTTTGAGGCCAGTGAGTATCTACCAGTAGACAGAGTTTGTCCTGGCCAAATCTCAGCTCTGGTGGGAGCTGCTGGTGGGAGGAAGTAGTCCTGGGTGAAGCCTGAGCTCCAGCACCAGTCTCCAGTTGACTAGATGAACTCAGGCTACCCTGAGGTTGGAGAGCCAGATCTGGGCAGAGTTGGAGCTCTGGAGGGGTTCTGCAGGTGGAGGGATGGAACCAGGCCTACCCTTGCCTGGACTCTTGTGCACATCAGTAAGGCGGATCTGGGTACAGCCTGAGCTCTGCGGGGGTCTGCAGGTGGCAGGAACCACCTGGGTTTACCCTGCTGGGCTTACCCTGTCTCCCAGTGAGGCCAGCAAGGCAGATCTCAGCAGAACTCAAGTTCTGGCGAGGTTCTGTGGGTGGCAGGATGGAACCAGGCCTCCCCTTGCCTGGGCTCTTGAGCATGTCAGTGTGATGGATGTGGATCACATATGAGCTCCAGCAGGGGTCTGCTTGTGGGTGCAGGTGGTCCTACACTGGCCTGAGCTCTGCTCAAGGCCTGCTTGTGGCAGTTGGTTCCAGGCTCCTGCACCTGTCTTTGAGGCTGATCTGGGTTCCAGCTGAACTTGGGTCACTGTCTGACAGTGGGTGGAGTCAGTCCTGGGTGGAGCCTGAGCTGGGGTGCCAGTCTCAAGGTGAGTAGGTGAACTTGGGCTACCCTTGGGCTGGGGCTCAGTCTCCTGCCAGGTTGTCTAGTTGGACCTAGGAAGAGCTGGAACTCTGGCAGAATTGTGTGGTGACAGGATGGAAAAGGGCCTCCACTTGCCATGGCTCTCCCAAAGGTCAGCGAGGTGGATCTGGGCCATGTATGAGCTCCAGGAGGGTACTGCCTGTGGGCAGAGGAGGTCCTGTATCTGGCCTGAGCTCTGCTCTGAGCCTGTTTGTGGCAGTTGGTCCCAGGCCTACCATGGGCCAAGCTATCATCCAGAGTAATCTGGGCTGGGGCTGATCTTGGGCTATTGTCTGACAGAGGGCAGAGTCAATCCTGGGCAGAGCCTGAGCTGGGGTGCCAGTCTCAAGATGACTGGATGGACTTGTGCTACCCTGGGCTTGGTCTCCATCTCCTGCCAGGTCGTGGAGTTGGATCTGGGCAGAGCTGGAGGTCTGGCGGTTTTCTGTGGGTGGCAGGATGGAACGTGGCCTCCCCTTGCCTGGGATACAGTGCATGTCAGGGAGGCTGATCTTGGCTGTATATGAGCTCAGGCAGAGGTCTGCCCGATGACGGAGGCGGTCCTGGACCAAGCCTGAGCTCCAGCATGGGTGGGCTGGTGGAGGAATGGAACAGGCCTATACTTGTCAGGACTCCTGTGCAGGTCATTGAGGTGTTCCTGGGTCGGGACTGAGCTCTGGAGGGTGTCTTGCCTGTGGGTGGAGTCAGTCCTGGGGTGAGCCTAAGCTCTGATAGAAGTCTGGTGGTGGCCATATATTCCTAGGGCTACCCTGTACCTGGGCTCCTGTACACATCTGCAAGGCTTATCTGGTCAGATCCTGAGATCTGGGCAGGGGTCTGCGGGTGGAGAGAAGGACCTGGGCATACCCTGGGCTCCAGCTCTCACTCAGCTCCTAAAGGCTGTCTTGGGCTGGGATTGGCCACCAGCGAGTGTCTGTTGGTGGGCAATCTGTCCTGGTCCAAACGTGAGCTGCAGAGGGAGCTGCTGGAGGGCAGAGGCTGTTCTGGCTGAACCTGAGCTCTGGGTCCAGTCTCACAGTGACTGGATGGACTCGGGCTATCCTGGGCCTCAGCTCCCGTGCAGGTCTTCGGATTGGCTCTGGACTGAATCTCAGCTCCTGCATGCAGGTCCTGGCCTGAGTATCAGTTCTGGCAAGGGTCGGCCTGTGGCGGGATGGATCCGGACCTACCCTTTCAAGGGCTTCCATGCAGGTTGGCGATGCTGATCTGGACAGTGCCTGAGCTCCAGCGGGTGTCTGCTGGTTTGTGAAAGTTGTACTGGGCTGAACCTGAGCTCTGTGCAGGTCTCCAGGTTCAGGGTTTGACGTGGTCCTATGCTGTATCTGGACTCCCATGCAGGTCAGCAGGGCAGATCTGGACTGTACATGAACTCTGGGGAGATTCTGCTAGTTAGTGGAAGTGATCCTGGGCTGGCCCTGAGCATCCTGCTGGTGGCGGGATGAAACCGGGCTACACTGGGTTCAGTCTCCAGGCATGTCTGTGGGGTGAATCTGCAACCAACCTGAGCTCAGGAGGGTGTCTCTGGACCTTTATTTTATTCATTTATTTCTATGGGTTACTGAGAATCAAAGCCAGCGCCTCACACGTGTGAGGAAAGAGCTCTATCACTGAGTCACAACCCCAGTCCTCTTTGCTTCTTCTTGACCTTTAATCATAACATCTTTTGGTTCTATATCATTTGTTAATGCATGCATTTAAATTTTAACAAATGGTTATTATGTGATATTACCAGCAATGCTTCCCAAGTTGACTCCAGATCAGACCTTGATCCTCAGCTTGATTACATCCCACACATCCACATCTGGCACACTTGTAGAAGAGAGGTGATTAAGACATGGTCCATGACTCTCAACTTTTGGGAAAAATTTTTGGAAGAGGTGAAGGATAAGGGATCACATGACAGAGATCCTACAGAACAGAGAGCAAGTATGCTTTTGAATAAGGATTTATGTAGTGATAAAATTTGTTTATTTTCTTCGTTGCTGACGTTCATTTATCTGTCATTTTTTTTTTTCTTTTCCTTTTTCTTTTCGGAATGGGGATCGAATTCACAGCTTTGGGAACGCGAGGCAAGAGCTTTGCAGCTTTGCCATTGAGCTGCTTCCCAGTCCATTCATTCATTCTCAGGTGTAGAAATTTTGGGCTGCTTTTATGAATGAATCTACTATGAATATTAAAAAAAATTTTAAAAAAAGACTAACCAATGGCATTCACTTGTGCCAAACCCAATTAGCATAATTTTGGACCAATAGCATTGGTTCTTCTTTCAAATCCTAATTAGCATAAGTTTGGACCAATAGCAGGGGACCAAGTGCTATATAAACACCTTAGAGGCTGTTTTGATGGGGAGAAGCTGCTGTCATCATCGGGATTGCTGAGCTGGAATTCCATGAGACTACCGAAAGAAGAAATGGTCCATGGTCTATGATCTACTGGAGTCTGCTGCAATGCTGGACAGAATGGCCCTCCATGAGAAGCTAGGACTCCTCTCTGCTGCAGAGGCCTGCCACTGCTGCTCAAACCCATACCTGCCAGCAGAAACCAAGGATTTTCATCTTCGAACTCCTGTTTCAAAGGTATGTCAGATAATTAGGATCTAACTAACGAAATTTGTTAATTTTAATTTCTATTAGTAAAAATTCTGTGATTCATAAAAGAATAGAAAATTATTTCCCATAGTTTTGAAGGTCAGAAGTGGGAAAAGTCTGCCCCAATGGTTGTGTCGTCATTTGGAAGAAAATTGGAAGAGAGTAAACCCACTCTTAAAAGCCTTTTTTTTTTCCATTCATTTTAAGTTTATTTCAGTGCTATCAAAATGTTTAAAGGAACCTAGGAGATGTTTCATTTTATTATTTTTCATTTATTGGTTATTTTCAGTTACAAAATCTGGTTTTTATTTTTATTTTTTTGTAGTTGTTAATAGACCATTCATTTTATTTTATTTATATGTAGTGCAGAGAACTGAACCCAGTGTCTCACACATGCTAGGCAAGTGATCTGCCACTGAGCCACCACCTTGCCCCATAAAATTAATTTTTATATAGTTCATTTTTGTATAATTATAACTTATCTATTTAGAGTTTCATTCTTATGATGTACGTGGTGGTGGGATTCACTATGTTGTTTTCACTTATACACATGGGAAAGCTGCATCAGAGTCTTTCCACTGTCTTTCCTTTGCTTATCCCCCCTCCTTTGCCTCTGTTCCCCATTGTCTAATCTACTGCACTTCTATTCCCATCACCTCTCCTGTTGTGGGTTAGCTTCCACATATCACAGAAAAGCTTTGATCTTTTTAAACTGGCTTTGCTTCAGTTAGCATGGTTGTCTCCAGGTCGATCCATTTATTGGTAGATATCATAGTCATATTTTTTTTCTGCAAATTGGTATTTATGCTAAATAATTTGTTCTAATTCTATATGACAACAGAATGCACTTTGATGTATCATTCATAAATGTTCCATAATTTCCCATCTTTCTGGTTGTACATGATGTAGCATCACACCAGTCATGCATTTGTATATGTACATCGGATGATAATGTTTGATTAATTCTACTATCCGTTCCCTCTCTTCAATATTCTATGCAATCTGAAATAACTCTATTTTACCCTACACCCCCCTGCCCTTACTGTGATTAGCATAAACATATCAGGAAAATCTTTACCATTTTGTTTCTTTGGATTGGCTTATCACTTAGCATGATATTATCCAGCTCCATCTATTTGCCATAAAATGTCATAATTTCATTCATCTTTAAGCCTGAGTTGTATTCCATCATATATATCTGTCATACTTTCTTTATTCATTTATCTGTTGAAAGGCATCTAGGTTAGTTCCACAGTTTAGATGTTATGAATTGTTCTGCTTTAAACATAATGTGGCTGTGTCATTGTAATATGCTAATTTTAATTTCTTTAGGTATAAAATGAGGCGAGGGATAGCTGTGTCCAATGTTGATTCCATTCCAAATTTTCTGAGGCATCTCCATACTGCTTTTTATAATGGTTGCCCCAATATGCAGTCTCACAAGCAATGTGTGCATGCACTTTTTCCCCCACATCCTCGCCAACATTAATTGCTACTTGATAATTGTATTCTTGATAATCATGTTTGTGACTGGGCTGAGATGAAATTTTGGAGTAGTTTTGATTTGTTTTTCTCTAATGGTTAAATGATGAACTTTTTTCATGTATTTGTTGATCAACTGTATTGCTTCTTCTGTGAAATGTCCATTGAGTTCCTTAGCCCATTTCTTGATTTGGTTATTTGATTTTTTGGTGTTAAGTTTTTGAGTTCTGTATATATCCTGGAGATTAATGCTGTATCTGAGGTGCATGTGGTAAAGATATTCTTCAATTCTGTTGGCTCTCTTCACATGATTGATTGTTTCATTTGCTGAGAAGATGCTTTTTAATTTCAATCCATCCTGTTTATTGATTCTTGATTTTACTTCTTGGAATATACTTCCTCATTAAGAAAGTCAGATCTTAGGCTGACATAGTGAAGATTTGGGCCTACTTTTTCTTCTATTAGGTGCAGAGTCTCTGTTCTAGTGCCTAAGTTTTGATCCATTTTGAGTTGAGTTTTATGCAGAGTGAGAGAGAAGTTTCCTTTCTTTTTGTTTTATGTGGCTTTACAATTTTCCCTGCACCACATGTTGAATAGGCTTTTTTTTCTTTCATGTATGTTTTTGGCACCTTTGTCTAGTATGCGATAACTGTGCTTTTGTGAGTTTGTCTCTGTGTCTTCTATTCTGTACCACTCATTGGTCTCCGAGTCTGTTTTGGTGCCAATACAATGCCATTTTTGCTACTGTGGCTCTGTAGTACAGTTTAAGATATACTATTATGATGTGTCTTACTTCTCTTTTCTTGCCAAGGATTGCTTTTGCTATTCTGGGTCTCTTGTTTTTCCACATGGATTTCATGGTTGCTTTTTCTAGTTCTGTGAGAAATTGTCTTTGGGATTTTTATATGAATATCATTAAAATTTGTGGCTAAGTGCAAATTAGTTAAAACTAATTTTTTTTAAAGAGAGAGTGAGAGAGAGGGAGAGAGAGAGAGAATTTTAATTTTTATTTTTTAGTATTTGGTGGACACAACATCTTTGTTTGTATGTGGTGCGGAAGATTGAACCCGGGCCGCACGCATGCAAGGCGAGCGTGCTACCGCTTGAGCCACATCCCCAGCCCAGTTAAAACTAATTTTAACTAGTCAAAACATGAGCAAGAAACCTGACAGCTTTCTGGTCATTGATGTCTGTTGACCCAGCTGCTATCTCCTGCACACTCAGTGGTGGCTAAACTGAGGTTACTCTCTGCGTTTTGGCATTAAGAGTGTCTTGTCTTAGAGTTGAAACAACTCTGCAGGTTAGTGCTGAGATCTAGGTTCAGCCACACTTGCCTCCACATAGCCTGGGATATTTTACTGGGTTTTTAAAACTTTTATTGTGTCTGAAAGTTTCTTTTGTTTCTTTAATCACTTTGCTTGATCAACTACTGTGTGCAAGGCACTATCCTAAGTGTGGAGTATAGAGCAAATAGGCCAAGTCCGAGCCACCATGGAATTTAATGAAGCTAGTAGGATAATAATTATAGCATCTACCACAATGTTACTGTGAATCTTAGACGACAGTATGTCTATTAATAACTGCAGTGCTGAGGAGTGTAATATTGTTGAGGAAATTTGCAGGAGACTTCCATAGGCATCACCTTGTTTTTGTTTGGGAAGTCTGAGTATTGTAGAGTTGTTACTTTTCTATAATAAAAAGAGACATTTAACGCTGCTCATATCTGATGTCCATGAACTTCAGGGATCCCTGTGTGTTGCCTGTCTCCAGGTCAGACACACAGTTCTGTGCTGACTCAATACAAGTTTGGAGGCCCTTGAAGCCTCTTCTGTAACATGAAAGCCAGTGCTCATAGTCATCAGGCCAACTCTGAGTCTCCAGGTCTCATAGGTGACACATCCCTATGATTGAGTTTTGTGCAGTTGACTTTTCCCCAATCAGTTCGTCTCCTGCCTGTACACACTCACTGGCCACTATTTAGCTGGATGGGCCCTGTTCCAAAATGGGAATTTTATAGCCTTTGCATTAATTGTACAGAGCTTCTGGAGAGGGGCCTGGCCATTCTTAATCCCAAGAACTATCTGTGTCCTCTTCAATGGTCCTGTTATTACTGGCTTTGAGCCTGCTTTTTGCAGATGGTGGTTTACTGCAAGTTCATACCACATTCATTTTGTGTCCTCTTCCATACAACACTTAACAAGGTGCTTGGAGTTGGTGTAGGAGTAGAGGAGTTGATCTGGAAAATGACCCTGAACTTCATGACCATACAGTTAGGAAGACCTAGGGGTGGAAGGCCATGATATTATGGAGGGAAACCAATTCCTCCTAGGGAAGCACATGCAAAATCAAACTTCATTTTAGTAAAGTGACATGCTGTGCACCAAAATTAAGCATTTCTGGGTGGATTTCAGTCATATAAAAAATGAGGAGAAAACAGAACTAGCAGGTAAAAGTGAATAGTTTTTCATTTTCTGCTTGGGAGCTGGTTCTCACTGTCAGATCACATAGCTCATGCTGGGAATCCTGAATATCACATGAAGTGAGAGATGTACAAACATATCCACAGTTACTTGCCTTATTGTGACACAGCACATTTCCTTAGTCTTGTATGAGGGAAAAATATAAGTTTCCTTTCAATATCACTCCTAATGAATGCTGTGCAAGGGCTGTTCTGCCTAAGTCATTAAAAACCTGGGTTTTGGGCAGAGGCATCCAGATTTTTAGAAAAAGGCTTATCAGCAGAGAGAGAGACACACATATCAAATCAATTGTCACAACAGGACTCCACGATGACTATAAATGTTGAGTGATCACTTCTGGTTCTGTGGTTTTAGTATCTGTGCTGCCTCTTCACATGGTGGTCTTTAATTGATAAACTGGCTTTTGACATTGGTCTGCATGAGGACACCACAGGTGAGGACTTGGGGATGGTGGAGAGCCTGGCTGGGATTGGGTTGGACTATTGTATGAGACACCATGGAAGATGCATTAGACCAATGACCTTGTGTGTAGTGTCAAGAAAAAGTGCTTTCTTTCTTGAAATTTTGATAAAGGGAGAAAATGTGTATTTTTCCTAATGGCAATCCCCATGTAATTAGTTGGATATTCAAATTAGGTTTCAAATTCTATTCTGCCATGAGTTTGGAGGGGAAAACTAGTACTTACTATCTAGCTTACTGGGTGTTAACTATTGTACTATGCACTGGTTAGTTTATAAAATATCACTGCATACCTCTCATTTAATCAGATTTTAAGTATACACATATAAGGTACTCAATATCAACATTTAAAGAAAAAGTAGAGAATGAAAACACCTTCATTTCTCTGCCTACAGGACATTGTACTGACTATCTGTTAAGGAGATGTACATTTCCATGTTTTTGAAATTATATATATATATATATATATATATATATATATATATATATATATATATTAACTCACTGATCCTCTTGTAAAGTCAAAATAAGAGAAGTATTCTCAGTTCTCTGAGGACTTTACACATATTTTATAAATGTAGAGTATGGCTCTTTTATTTTTTTACAAAGAGTATTCATGACTATTGTAATTAAAAAGACATGAGACCAAGTAGAAAATAGAATGGAAGTAATCCAAATTTGTTTGTAGTCCAAATTTGTTTCTTTCAGGGGAGGATTCTGACCATTCTCTTACTCCTTCCAGAAATGCTTTCTGGTGGGTTGTGGATGTAGCTTTATGGTAGAGCAGTTGCCCAGTGTGAAAGGCCCTGGATTCAGTCCCTGGTGCTTCAGAAATAAACAAAGCAGAATAGCAAACAGGGCTGGAGTAGCTCAGTGGTAGAGCACTTGCTTAGCTTGTATGAGGCACTGTGTTCAAATCTCAGAACCACATTTAAATAAATAAATAAAATGAAGGCTCATTGACAAACAAACAAACAAATAAATAAAAGCCAACAGCAAACATTTTCTGGAATGCTGTTGCACAGTAGGGTGGTGAGTATTGATAACAGTTAGATATGGTATACTTCAACTAGCTGGAAGAAAAGAGCCTACACGATTTCACCATAAACAAAGGGGAAATGTTTGAGGAGGTAGGTGTCTTTAACCTGATTTGAACATTGTACCATGTTTGATGTATCAAAACATCACATGGTACTCTATGAATATGTGCAAATTTTGCATTTTATGTATCATTTAGCTATCAATTTAAAATATTTTCTTATTCTCTGAAGTTTTATAGACAGAAACTGGACAAAAACTTATTTATGAATCTCATCAATAACTTCTGAGTATCCTAGGCATTCTCATTTTTATTTTATTTTCTATAAGCTCAGTAATACTTTTGTATTTTTTTTAGGATTTTGGTATTCTCATTTAATATATTTTGGCACACTATTAAGTAAAAATCAAAGTCATGGTTGCCCTTCAGCAAGCATACAAGACACGCTCTGGAACTTGTGTTCCTGTGCTGAGATGTTAGGATGATATAGTCAGTCCCTCTCTCTGCACCAGATCCCTTGTGATACTCTGCCAACCCCATAGGTCTACTTTTTCTGAATTACTGAATTATTTATTGTACTTATTATTGGCTGTCTGCTTCCCTTCATCAGAATGACACATACAAGGCAGGTGATTATTTTTCTTTTTTGTTTACATATTGTAAGCTGCTGTGAAGCAGTTGTTGGCAAATAGTGGGTACAGTATAAATGCTTGTGTGAGTGAATGCAAAATGACCTACAACTCTAAAAATGTGGTGAGATAAGGAATTCTGCTAAGTGACCTGCAAGTAAGACTGATTGTGTAAGAAAAGCAGCATGAGGCACAGGCTACATATTGACTATAAGGATGCTTCAGAAATATTATTGGATTCCTCCTTCATTCACTCATGTAAAATTAACTTTTATTGAGTGCATACAGTATGTTAGTTGGAGCTGGGAAAACCAGGACAGCTGCTCCTGAAGGACAGGAGATTTTCTACCTCAGGGCCAAGTGTTCTGGGATAAAGGCCAAGGGAAGATGTGGATCCCCATCTGTGCTACTCATTTCCTTGCCTCTGAATGTAGATTTAATTGAGGAAATACATGGAAAATGAAATCCCTATTTTTTAAAAATAAGATAACTGGGATTCAGTGGTTCCCAAAGCAGCAGATTTCTGGGCCCATCAATCAACTAACAATGTGAGTTGGGGGAGGAGGCAGCTGTGTTTGTTACTGGGATCAGTTCCCCTACTCCCATGGAAGGTGGCTGCAGACTCCCCAGGCCCTACCCTGTAGCAACTGAAGCTGCAGGTAGCCTTCCTGCCAAGAGCACCTTCCTAGTGGATGATCTGGTGACACAGGGGACACCAGGACTCTCCTGTGATCTAGACTGATAGTGCCCCTGGACCAGTTAAATGCTGGCTGTGCCTGCATTACTTGCTGGGCTCTGGCTAGGCACCCTCAGCTAGTGGGAGAACATAAACAAAGTTAAAGGCACCTTCCAGGGACAAGAATGCAAGCCAGGAGAGCTGGGACTCTCATTGCTACAAAGCAGATTTCCATGACATCTACCTGCATATTGCTGTTTCACCCCAGCGGTGACCAATACCAACCTAAGGTGAAAGAGTTTGTTATTTTCTGGTTGGCCACACTGTTCACCTGGGTTGCAACAAAGGAAGGAGAAGCACAGGCCTGACCTTGTGTCTCCTATTTCTTTATTTTTTAAAAATTCTCTTGTGCTTTTGGGGATGGAATCCATGGCCTCACACATGCCAGGAAGTGTTCTGCCTGTGATCTACACCCCGGTGCCATCTTCTCTTTCTTTATGCTAGATCCAGTTGTCCACAACTGTGCTGGTTCTTACTTCCAGTGCATCCAGAACCTGGCCTCCACTCCATGCCTCCACTGCTCTGGCCTCCCTGGTCAAGCTGTGGTCTCTCCTGGTTGCTGGGATAACCCTAGGTGGTCTCCTGATTTCTCCCACCTGTAGACTTATCTGTAGGAAAATACCAGTGGAGGCTACACTTCCAATCCTTTCTTTTTAAAATTAAGCACTGCCACTACTAATGTTTGAATCTTGGATGACCCCTATAGGCCCAGGTTGGAAAGCTTTAGTCTCAGCCAGAGGTGCTATTGGGAGATGGTGGGACCTTTAAGATTGGGAGTCTAGTGGGAAGTCTCCATATTTAGGGGTTTGCTTTCAGGAGACTGTGGAACCCTGGTCCCTCCATTACTCTCTCTCTGCTTCCCAGCCACCATGAAGTGAGTCACTTGCCACCATACACTCCCAGGGTGACATGTGTTTTTACCTTAGACCCAAGAGTAACAGGGCAACCAACCATGGACTGAAGCCTGCAAACAGTAAGCCAGAATATACCTTTTTCTTTCTAAGTTGATTACCTCAGATATTTGTCACAGTAATGAAAAGCAACATAAGTACCAAGCAGGGGAGGGGACCACAGTGAAAAAAGGATGTAACTTAGTGAAAATTGTGTGAAACACCCTAGACCCAAGTCAGGAACAGCATTTTGCCAGCATCCTGCATGGCTGCATCCAAGCCCTAGTCCCTCCTCTCTCCAAAAATAACCAACCCACGGGCCCACATGCTCAAAGACTGCATCAACCCAAGCACCACTTGGTATATCTTGGTGTGGGTCTTGGTTTGGAGGTTCCCCACCATGTGTGTCTTTTCCTTGAACTCTCTCTGTTAACAGTGGTGGGCACTGTGGCCCATGGAGGTTCTCAAATCTGGATTCTGCTAATTTATATTTAGAATATAGTCTACACCTTCCTTTATCTTTCCTCCATATCTCTTGTAAAATGGCAGCTGGATGTAGAGACTGGTTCAGAGTGACCTCTGATGCTGAAAAAAGTTCTGAATTATAAAGTAGATATTGGAACCTGAGGGAAATAACATTATCAAGGAGATCATGATGCCAATGTTTACCAATTGAAGCTCACCAGGCTCTCACCTTTGGTCAGGATCAGTATAGTTAGATTTCTGGTGGCTCCACAGCCACACAGAAGCATCTCATAAAGAAGCATTGAGCAGTGTCCCTTAGGGTATTCTGGCTTCTATTCAATGACTTCTAAATGTGAGTCAGGACAGGGTGAAGAAGTGAGGCAGCTTGGCAACTGGGCACCTTAACTACTTTTGTCTCAGTGTTGGGAAGATTAATGGAGAGTCACAGTTCATGTTGGTAAAGAGGCAGCTGTCACTCATGTTAGAAAAAGGATGGACTTGGTGATTTCTGTGACCTCAGAGTCAGTCTCCTCATAATTTTCAATATGAGCACCATGTGGTCCTGCCTGAGGTTTTCATTCTATTAGCATTGCTTGTGTTGACTTGGGGAGATCATGGACAAGCCACCTACTGTCAGGAAGGTCATTTTTCCCTTTATCCACTCCTCTCAGGGACTAGACGGAAATGGCACTGATTTTATTTTATCAATGGACATATTGCAGAAGGCCTTGACTTTCAGTGTGAGGAGGTTTATACCTAGTGTGGTAGGTGGTATTTAGATAGGGGGTATCTCCCAAAAGCTTGTGTATGTGATAATATGGTATTGTTCAGAGGTGAAATGATTATATCATGAGAGGTGTAACATAATCACTGGATTAATTTATTTGGTGGGTTTATAATTTGAAGGGGTTAATGGGTGATAATTACAGGTGAGTAGAATGTAAGCAGGTCATTGGGGGTGTACCTTTGGGTTGATATTTTGTCCTTGGCTCCCTCTCTCCCTCTCTTTTCTGGTGGCCATGAGCTGAGAAGCATTCCTCCACCTTCCACCATGATGTTCTGCCTCACCTCAGGCCCAGAGTGATGGAGTCAGCCAAGCATGGACCAAACCACTGAAACCATGAGCTGAAAGAAGCTTTTCTTACTTTAGGTGGTTTGTTGGTTATAAATTTTGGTTACAGTGATGGACAGCCAACTTACAGAGTGGATAAGAGAGACACCAGGACATTTGGGTGCTGGAGTGCTTGGCTGAGCATCATATTTGAGGGATCAGCATCAGTCCGTCTTTGGAGAAATAGATGATCTGAGGCAGATCTAGGAAGAGGTAGTTCCAGAGGTGCACCTGAGGGGAGGAAAGGATGAGGTTGCAGCCAAGGCAGAATGCTGGCAGAGAAGGGAGCAATTGGGGAAGCCAAGGTCTGCCTCTGGACCACGGCCTCCTCTTTGCCTGCTGTATAGTTTTTCTAGGCAAAATGAAAAGGAATGGTGAGCTGTCAAAATCCATTCTGGCTCTCCCAGTCACTTGGTCAGACACCTCAGGTATCTCTTTTCTGAGGACTCTGGCCAATGGAGACATGTGAAAGTTTATTATATCTTTTAGGAGTATAAAGAGACTGTTCCCTAAATGGCCATTTTCTCCTTGTTCTGGGCCAATCTGGGGTAGGTAATGCCTGGTATCAATCTTACAGATTTTGTTCTAAATTTCTCAGCATTTTCAGAACTTACTTTGTAGGGAATATGGTTCCTTGTAGCCCAAAGCATCCCAACTACAGTGCCAGAAACAACTGGATGTCTGAGGTGGCAACACACCTGGCCATGGAGCCTGAAGAGGAATGGGAAGCTGGGGGAGGAGCTGTACTGGGGGTTGATAAAGATAAAGGAAATTTTGTTATATTCTTCCAGGGGGCATGTTTACAGTGAATGTCAAGATCTGCGTCTTGGGACAGAGGTTACAGTATGTGAGGCAACAGGTGGAGCCTTGGCTCAAGGCTGTGGAGAATGTCACAGGAGAGGAATCCAGCAAGTGAACAGGAATTATTGGTAAACAGAGACTAATTGTTCTCCATGTTTTCAGATATTGCTGTTAGGAGTCTTTGAGCTCAGGGCCTGGCTGGGTTTCTGTACTTCCAAACCCTGCCAGGAAAACAAATTCACATGCCTTGTAACTATACAGCCACCACCACTCCTCATAGGAGATTTTTTCTCCTATTTTGTGTTTTATTTTCTCTTTTTTTCTTTTCATTTTTCAATGTTTCAAATGCAACTGTCACCACACTCTCTAAAAACCTGTGCATCAGTAGAATGGCCTGTAGGAGGAATAGAACCTGTGCAAGTAGGAGGAGGAGAGCATGGAGGTATGGGGTGGAGGGCTATGACTGTGAATCAGAAAGCACAGTCCTCATGGTGAATCAGAGTAGAGGGTATGGAGGAGGCCTTGGAAGACCTCTGGTCTGCTAACCCCTCTCTCTTTTAAAATATTCCCATCTAGTGACTTTTAAGAAGGACCAGATGTGGGGAAATTAAGTCACAGAGTTGCCCATATTTCTAGAACCAGGGAAGAATTTGTCATTGGAGCCAGATCTATTCTTTGGTACTGCTCGCTTCCCTACTTGACAATGAGAATAAGATGAATAATCAACAGAGGGCTCACAGCAGAGGTCCCACAGGTTCTGCTCCATGCTCGGAGACATCATTCAGAGTACTCTGTTGAGCAGAGGAGGCCGGGAGTTGTTGCAGGCCTGAAGGGCAGGAGGTAAGATGCTGGGAGAAATGGAGCTGGGATCCAGTGGGGACAGTGGAGGAAAGCTTGGGGCAGGCTTGGTATGTTTCAGAGATGGGGTCAATTGTCCTGATGGACTACTGAAAGTGAGGTGACAAAGGTGACTCCCAGCTTAGGTCCTGAGAACTGGAACCATGATCTTGGCATTGTATGAGATGCTCCAGGAGCAGCATGTTTAGAGGGAGGTTGTCTTCATCTATGCAGGCTGTTAGAACCAAATACCATAGACCAAGTAGCTTATACATTACATAAATCATTCCTCACCATCATGGAGGCTGGACAGTCTGAGATCAAGGTGCCAGCAGATTCCATGTCTTGCCCTTTCTGCCTCATGGAGAGATCTTCTGCATTCATCCTCGAAAGTGAATGCTTCTGGGCCTCTTTGATAAGGATGCTAATTTCACCCATAAAGACCTATCCACATGACCTAATCCCCTCACAGAGTCCACTCCTGATAATTTTGAGGTCAGTATTCAGCCTTTGGAATATACAGATGACATAGTTTCCTATTTCACACACTGAATGGTAGTCACAAAAATAACTTAATTATCGATAAATAGCTCTAGGAAAGAAAGTTGTGACTCCTATGAATCTTTCTTCTCTTGATAAATTGTGGAGTATATGAAGGGCAAAACCTGCCTTAATGCAAGTTTTAAATAGCAAATTTAAATATATAAGGAATCCGAAAACAAATGTGAAGGAGTGCATATTTTTATTAATTTCTCCTTGTACAAATTGCATCTTCTTTGTCACACAAGGAGATCCTATTGCCTTAATTAAATTTGCATTGTATCTAAGAAACCTGAGTGTGTTTACAGTTGGATAAACATAATTGTGAATGCAATCAGTCTGCATGTGAACTGTAGAGCATGGGAGGGTCTAGAATTTTGAATCTTTGTGTATATTTGAGGCTCAGATGTATGTCTATCCAAATTTCATACTATAAAATATTTCTGAGAATCCTGCTATTGTATGAGGTTGTCTGTGAAGAGGTAACTCAATATTTATTTTAGAATGTGAGAGATATAGGTATAATGATTTAAATATACATTTTTAAAGGAAAGCTAGAGCATTTTAAAGCATCATATTTTGGTCTTAGTTTCTATCTCCAAATAGTTTAGTAATTTCCATATTAATGAATTTGGAACTTTTAAATTATGATTTCAAGATTGGGGGTTTAAGTGAATGTTTCAAAAGGAAAAGACAAGATTTTTTTTTCTGTATATTTTTAATCAGCTCCTTATCCTAGTGGAAAACCATAGTCCTGGCTGCTGGTATATTCAGATATCAGCAGCATACCACCACTTGGATGTCAGAACCAGTGCTTCCAAGATTATACAAAGTATCACCAGTGGTTTGGTTTTCCTTTGACTTGGGAACACAGACAAGTAGAGAATGAACAGGACAAAGGCAATGAGATTTGTGGGTTGTAGAGGTCACCCATCCTGGTTGAGATGCAGCAGAACAAAGATCAATGACCAAATGGTCCAATCTAAAGTCATATTTTTTGAACAAAATTATTTCTTCTATGGATTATAAAGTTTAGACAAAAAAAAAGGGTTGAGAAACTAAATTTCTGTGCACAGGGATGGCTGAACTAGCAACTTTTCCCAGTGCATAAAAGTAGAAATACTTTGGCAAATATCAAGGTCTGCTGAGACTGCAAATCATGAAGTGCACCCTTTTTTTATGGATATTTCTGGAAAGAGTCGGTCTGACCGAGTGTTCAAATTTCATATCCAAGGACTAGTTAGTGTAGTTGGAGCTCAGACTACTCTTACTGTAGAAGAAAGCTCCCTGCCTTGTTAGAAGCCTTAATTCACAATCCCTCCATTATTCATGGCTTCTCAGGATTTCAAAGACTGTTTAGTTATCTCTGTTTCCTGAGAATGTTAGCATCCTAATTAAAAATAAATGTGAAAATGAAAACCGTTAAATAAAGGGTACTATGGAATTGGGCTGAGAATGTGTAAGAAGGATTTAATTTGGTTTGGACTGGGCCATGGTTTGCAGTCACACCCTCAACCCACTCCATTGTGGTGAAAACCACCACCTCTATTCAAAGGAGGTACACGTTACTCTGCTCAGTTGCTCATGGTCTGGAGTTTTTTATGGCATGGGTTTAATTGCCATGTGGGTAAATGTGACCAGTTTCACATTGGTAAAATTGAATGGTATCCTATGCAATCTGCTGGGGGTTTCATGAATGCAGCTAAAATAAGCATATAGAAGACTATGGTTCTCTAAATAAAACCCAAGGACAGTACTTTGTAATGAAAAGAAAGAACTTTAAATGAATTTTGCATGATTTTATTTGTTTTCTTATTTGTTATCTGGACAGTGAATAGCTCTGTTTTATTAAGGTACATCATAGGAGGTTTCCTTGAACTATGTTTTAAATTTGTAAATCCTAAGGGGCTTAATGTATGCATCTTTTGAATTGAATCTAAATAGAGGTCCCCCCCTTTTTTTGGAAACACTGGGAAAGTTAAATGTCAGACTAACCTGAGGGCAAAGAGAAGTTCTGGAATAGCTGATATCATATTTTTCAATTATTCTTCTCTTCCTTGTTAGCACTTTTAGAGACCCCATGACATCTAGAGCACTGAATATGACTGCAAAGTATGCCAGATAAGGCCTTTCTAAGACTTTTTCTGATGTCCTTTAACGTTTCTTTTCCACTGACCTGTGGAGTGAATAAAGAAGGCAAGTGTCAAGGATGACACTTACTTTATAGTCTCTGTAAAGCAGACATTTTTGAAAAAGAAATTTTTGACAGTTCCAAGATGCTAAGTCAGTTTCAATTTCAGACTGGGTAGAAAGTGGAATCTTTTTTTTTTCTTCAAATGATGTGAAATTTGAAGCCTAGTGACTACTCAGTTTCTAATAACATAGGATAAATAAATACTATTACACTGTTGAAAATGTACTAGAACACAGGCTCAGCTAATGACATTCACCACAATATATTTATGATATTCTTTCTAAATAATTTTATTTGTTACCATTAGAGGGCCTCTCTCTTTTACATTAAATATGATTAATCAAATACACATGATTCCAAAATACATTTTAGCAGGTCACAAATTATGTATAAAGGTAATCATTTTACCCTTTCAGTCTTTTAAAGAATTTCCTGGTGGGGCTGGGGCTGGGACTCAGAGGTAGAGCGCTTGCCTACCATGTGTGAGGCACTAGGTTCAATCCTCAGCACCACATAAAAATAAAATGAATATATTGTGTCCTCCTATAACTAAAAAATAAATATTATAAAAAAGAATTCCCTGGGAGAGTGACCTCTGACATAATTGAATGTTGGATGGCTTTCTTCAAAGTTTAATAATAGTCAAGCTAGAAACAAAAGACTAAATTTTGAATCACAGTGTTAGAACCATGTCTGCTATTGACCTTTCTCACTTTCATTTTGTTTTATTTTTAATCCATACTCTGATCTAAAACCAGGTCCCTTAAACCCCTGCTGACCCTCTTCCCTGTTCCTACCTCAGCCATTCCTTCTTTTCTATCCTCCATCATCAGTGATAGCTCTTTGGTGCTGGATAAACCACAGCATTCTATCATTATTTTCTCCATTCTGGAGAAAAATTTTCCCTTCAACTTGTGAACTCATTTTCTCTCCTCCACTTCACAGCAAACCCTTGAATTCCTTTCTGTTTGTTCCATTTTCTTTTCTCTGTTGAAAGCCCTTTAATGAGTCCTGTGTCTGCTCCACAAAGCCTGCTGCTATCCACGTCTCTGATGGCCACTGCATTGGCAAATCTGTGTCTATCCTCCTCCCTCCTCACATCAGCAGACATGCTTCTTATGTTGATCATTCTCTGGGATAGCTCTGCTGGATTCCTTTCCTTCACTGCCAACTCCATTTTGATCTTCTTGATTAATTCTGTTTCATGCTCTGCTCAATCTTTAGTTTCCTCCTCCTCTTCTTTGCTCAATAGCACAATTTTGATATGCTCAGGAAACAGAACCTTTGGGCTCTAAATACAATCTATAGGCAGATGACTCCCAAGGTCTCATCTCCTGCCTGTGCATCTTCTTTGAACTCTAGATCTCTAAATCCAGTCATCTTCTTGACATTTTCATGAATGTTAAATGGATAGCTGAAACATTATGCAAACCCAACTCAGTTCTGGATAGTCCCTGAGTTTTTCTCCTTCATCTTCCCTGTCTCAGATAATGGCAGATTGGCTTATTCAGTTGGTTAATTCCCAAACCTTAGAGTAATCCCTGATTGTTATTTTTTCCACTTATACAATATATTTTATTTGTTAATGTACAAAAGTAAAACCCATTTAGTCTGTTTTCAATCCCTGTCTACAATCCTAGGATGTTTTTACTCTCCACCCTGCTGACATAGTGACCACTAATGACCAACATTATCACCGAACAAAATCAGAAATGTGGGCCAAGATGTGATAATGGGCAACCCTATAAATTAACTGGAAGAAGGGAAATGGAGAACCCTTAATATAGCAAGTAGGAATATTGTAGCACAAGCATCCAGCCTGTTCTTTCAACTTTGCTCCCTGATGCCACTTTTTTCCCCCAAACTGTACTCTTTTTTTAATATTTATTTTTTAGTTGTAGTTGGACACAATACTTTTATTATTTATTTTTATGTTGTGCTGAGGATTGAACCCAGGGCCTCACACATGCTAGGCAAGTGCTCTATCACTGAGCCACAACCCTAGTTCCCCAAGCTGTACTGTTAACACTGTAGTCCAAAGACACAATGTGTCCTCTCTCCAACCCCCACTCCCCCAAAGCCTTCCAAGTCACTCAGACTAAAATTAGAAACATCAAGTCATCTGCTGGGAGCCACAGAATGCCGCTATCACTCCCATTATGATCCCATTCTCACTACTCTCTCTTTTGCTATCTTTGCTCTGGCAACAACTGGCCTTCTCTTTCCTGAACTTGTCCAGTCCACTAGAGCCTGTGCCTTTGCTCATATCTCTGTCTGGAATATTCTTTTGTAAGATATCCATGGGTTCACTCTCATTCTTTACCATCTTTACTCAAGTGTCAGCTTATCAGGGGGATCAGTACAGAATTGCAAGTTGCACTCCCTGCCACCATTGTAGTCCCACTTTGGGGCATTATTTTTCTCATTTACACTTGCTAAGAGATGCCTTGTTCACTTATTTGGTTTACAATTAAGTTGACAACAGCAAGGAATGCTATTGTTTTTCTTTTCCCCAGCTCTATACCTGGCAGACTGCTGCATAATAAGTACCCAATAAGATGCTGGTGGTCTGAACTTCTTCAGTTGCCTCTCTGGAGTCTTAAAAAGAAGCTCTGCTCCTCTGATGGGGCCTCTTGGAGATGCCTGCAAATAACCCCTCCTCAGAGTAGCTGTCAACCAGTGGTTCATGAAAGCTGGTGTAAATGTATCTCAGTCCTAATGGCCCTTAAATTTATATTTCTAGGCCATAAGTTCTACATATTTATCTAGAAAAGGGTCATCCTCAGACCAGGATCAAGACACAACCTAGGATCCTGGCAGAAAAGCAGAATCAGGGCTAGGGTTACAGCTCAGTGGTAAAGTGCTTGCCTAGCATGTGTGAGGCACTGGGTTTGATTCTCAGCACCACAAATATAGAAATAAATAAAGGTCCAGTGACCACAAAAATAAACAAAAGAATCACAGGCCCCACACCAGACTTGCCAATTCATTATTAACTAACATTGCCCTATCGATGTTTTCCATAGACACAAAATATCAGGGTCTAGGATATGAGGTCAGCTGGGGTAAGATCCTGTCCCTAAAAGAAGTCAGAATGCTGCTCTTGCTCCTGTGTGAGTGAGTTGGTAAAAGAGTGAATTGATATAAAGCCTCCTTTGCTCTGAAGCCATAGACATTGGCAAGTCACCTGCTACCTCTGCCTTACCAAAGGGGGACACTCAGCAGCTTTTTCTTTTTCCTGCTGGCCTTGGATTCACACACTGTTGAGTCTTCTGCAGCTTGGAATCCAATAAAGTGTAGATTGACAGGGTGATGATAACCTCACCTCCTTGGTTTCTCCTTCCATAAAATTTATAATATTTATATTGTAACTTACATTCTATTTCTCTCAGTGATATTTATATTGTAACTTACATATTTTTCTCTCATAACAGTTTTAGTCTTTAGAAAAGAGAAAACTTATGTTCTCTATTAATACACAGTAACAAAAACTTTGAAATGAGCTAATTTAACTACTTAATATGTTCCAGCCTTCCAGTTAATTTTATGTTTCTCTCCATAATCACTTAAAATAGTAATTGTTTATTAAGTACTTGTATGTGCCAGCATACAGGGATGTATAATTCACTTAATCTTCACAATACACCTTGTGATGGTTGCACGTGACCAAAGAGTAAACTGAGGCTCAAGGAGATTAAGCTGGTGAATCGCATAGGTATTTGTCATAGAGCTACTAAGAGGTGAGGCAAGGATGTGAACCCAGGATTATGACTCAAGTCTGTGCTCTTGACAAATGTCTTCCATCTTTTGCTCCTCTTTCCAGTCATGGCTGCAAAATGTCATTTTATGTCATATCCTATTGCCCTGTCAATCAAGATTCTAATAGAAGGAGGAAGAGGAGATTAAATATTGGGTAGCAGCCAGCAGAATCTGCTATGGATCACTTATTGCTAAGAACTTTTCTATTTACCTCATGGTTTCTAAAGAGTGGCTTCGGGCCTCTGAAGCCACAGCTACCTCATAGCTCTAGTCTATTGTCCACCCTTGCTCCATTGTGCTAGCCAAAACTAATCACTGCTGGCCAAATCAGTTTGGTTTAATCAAAGGACAGGGAGTAGACCACATATGGTGGCAAACATTATATCTATCACATAAACAGTCATGATCTTCCAAATGGAGGGAGCCTGGAATAGCTACCTAGAAATGGAGACAGGATGGATAAACAAATACTATTGTATAAAAATACTGTCCATTATGTATTGAGTGTTGCTTTCTCCCAGCAGTGTGCTGTATAGTTTCAAACATGAACATGAGAGCTTTTTAAAATCATTGCTACTACTTTTTTTCAATACATAGTATTTTTTATTATTATTTAGTAGTGCTATGTGTCACATATGGAGTGGCCCATGTATTTCTGATTGGAGCAGCAGGCTCTTTTGATTGTACTGACTGACTTTGGTACCTTATGGATACATCTCATAAAGTATTCTTGTTTCAGCATGCTAGATCATGTTTTGTGTTTCAATGCCAGAACTTGTCTTCTGAGATTTAGATGGTTATCTGCATGCAACTCTAACCATTTCAATACAAAGAAACTTCCTTTCTTAGAATTTAGAAGAAATCCTGAAATATATGAATCTTTGGGGGGTAAAAATCTACATGTGTACTACTGTCTCTTTACTTCTTTTATCTTATTCTTCATAAATAAAGAATATAATGCCTTAAATCCTAGCCAAGTTGTTCTCAATTTCCAGAAGTTTGGCCCCATGAGTGTTTGTCAGTGTCTGGTGACTTTTTTTTGTCACAAATAGGGAATAGGTGCTACTGGAATCTAGTAGCTATGGATGCTGCTAAATTTCTTTGGTGCATAAGAGAGTCTGCCTTTGCTCAAGATTATCTTGCCGCAAATTTCAGAAGTGCAAAGGCTGACAAAATCTACTGCTACCCAATCTCAGCTGATATGGATAATTAGAACTGAGTGGATCTTCAGATATTATCCAAATTGCTTTGATATTTTTATGTCTGATCATTTCACATCTATCCATTAGCAGAATGAACTGACTGTTATTCTGTGTTTTACCACTTCCAAAGTTTTTTACAGTCTAGTTGGTTTTAGATCACCTATTGTTCCTTGGCAGAGATTGTTTTTAAAGTGTATTTTTAATGTAAGCATAACAAAGATGTTACTTCATGGACTCTTGATGTGTAAGTCAACATGAAGAACTTTAGTTGTACAAAAGGATTGAGGAACATCTCAGAGGGAGAAGAGTGTGCTAGAGAGATTTAAGGATTTAGAATTCATTACCCACTTTTTCCAGCCCTGCCTACCACCTCTTATACCTATCCTCCATATCAGCCACAGTTACTTAATTTCCACTTTTTTCACTTTTAATTTTAAGAACTCAATGAAAAATAGCCTTTTGGACTTTTAACCTACTGTGCATTTGTTAGTTCATATTATTTGTTTTTTTCTTCCCTTAGCTAATTCTTCCAACTATTTCTTAAGTAGATATCTGAGTCTCTTCACTACAAAAAGGTTATTTCTTCCCTTGAGGGTTTATGATCTTAGGTTCACTAATACACCATGGTCATACACACTATTTAAGACCAGTTTTAAACTGTAGCCAGGGAAGCAACATAACGATACCCTTTGAAAATAAATGTAAGTGGGAGAACACTGAACATTTAGACTGATATTAGTGGCACTGCCTCCAATTCCAGAACGATGTCTTGGCTAACACTACATGCTTTCACAGACCCCTCTATTTTGCTTGTGATTGCCAATGAGTAGGCCTAGCATCTGAGACCACCTCCTTGAACTAAAAGACTGTGGTAATTAGCAGTGAGATATACCAGATTTCAGTGACATCTCAGTGGGGATTTTTTGAAGAAAATCTTATTTTTAAGGTTACTCTTTAAATCCTACAAGATTTGATTATGGATATCTTGTCCATCCATTAACAGTAGTTAAAAACATAACCTATCACGGTGATTTTGTCTGCTTGCTGCTCCCATTGGTCAGCAAGTGTTCTTCGTGCCTGTCATTTTTTTTTACTGTGATGACACATGGCTGATCTCAAAAACAGCAATGAGTTTATGGATAACATGTCATAATAAAACCCATTAAGCAGATTACTTTTGAGATTATTTTAGCTGAGTGTAAATGTTGCTGAATCCTTAATGAGGAAAGTCCAGTGTTTAAGAATTGTAAATGTCATGGTCTTTATGAGACAGGCTCATTCATTATGTCTTTCTGTGAATGAGACTCCAGTGTTACTTTGGCTTGTGTTTTTCTGTGTACTTTCCCCAGGGTGTCAACTCTAAAGCAAGTTTTCTCCTATGAACTTTTTTGTTTTGTCCAAGCTCTATATTTCTCTTTCATTTCTCTCTTTTTTACAACAGCATTCTCCCATGTTAACATGATTAGCAGATTTCCTGAGGCCCGGGGGTAGGTGGCCACTCTACCTCTCAGCCTCACATCTGTTGGGTGGTAGCGGTTTTTCTTAGGGATGTCTGTGTGGGTCCATCAGGGAGCAGTTAGCAAAACACTAATTTTCTGTTCAAAACAGGCTTGTTTCCTAGATCTACTGAAAGCCCAGTATATTTCCAGATCTGTTTTTTTTCTTTAAAAAAAAAAAGAAAGAAAAAACAGTTGACATTCATTCATTCATGGCTTTTTAAAAGAAATTAGTAAACAAGTAATTGATATTTTCCAAGCTGTTAAGCATCTTGCTATTAAATGCTCATCTTTGGAGGTTGATGATTGATTTCAGCTGTGAAGCTGACTTGGCAAGCACATGTGCAGCTGACATTTTTCAGTGACCATCCTCTGCCTTTTCAGGAAGAATTAAACAACCATTGATTAAGAACTACAGTAAACTGGGTGTCATGGTTCACACCTGTAATCCCAGCAACTCAGGAATGCAAGTTTGAGGCCAGCCTGAGAAATTTCAGAAGATCCTGACTTAAAATAAATTTAAAAGGGCTGAGGATATAGCTCAGGGTAAAGCACCCCTGGGCTTCATCCCCAGTACTAAAACAACAAAACAAAAACCTGTAGAATATGCTGGCAACTAGAGTGGATGAGTGTACAGATAGTTTTATTTTTATTTTTGTGCTCTAGAATGGTTGGTATATATATTTTTTTACTTATAGTGTTTATTTCATTCCATCAAGAAAATTAGAGCTGAGGGATCCATTTTTGCCCCAATCATAAAGTAATTTGCTGTGATTTTATAGTATGCCTTCAAGAAATTACATGATTTATTAACCAAAGCAGGTATTAAGGGAAATGTCCAAATGTTAACCTATAAACATTTTATCTACATTTTTCAAAACTTTTTCATAAATTAATCTTGAATCTGTAATATAAAAAATACCAGGCTCTGGTCTCTCCTCTCTGAAGTTGCAGCCATGATGTTAGTTTGAGAGTTGAGCCACTGTGAAGCTAGGCTGGGCTCAGGCTAGGGAGATGAGAGACAGCAGCAGCCTCTGCTCATAGCTCTTCTCAGCGCAGGTGAGCAGCCATGGGGGAAGTGCCCTCCTGGATCCCGACGACTGCAGCCTCAGAGTTCCTCACCTCCTTTTGGTCTTGCAGCCTCTTCCTGGCTTCTCCTGAAAGGGAAGGTGGAAGCCATGGGCTCCAGTGGGAGCCAGCTGAGGATCCAAGGCAGCATCTCCCACTCCTGGACTGGGGTGGGGAGAAGCGCTGGAGGCTGCAGCCCCAGCCCCAAGGAGGGGGTCGGAGTAGCCTGTCATCATTTCCAGGGCTGGGAATGCATGAGTGTTAGTCTCTCCCCTTTTACTGCCTCCAACACCTCAGCGGGGACACATTCAGGGGCCCAGCCGGTTTTAAACCTCCTCTCTGAGGCTGCTGCATGCCCTCCTGGCCCAGGCTCTGAAGGCCTGGAGGAGGCAGCCCTTCTGAGGATTATTCGTCTTCTCTCCACTATGCTGCTGCCGCTGCCAGGCCCCTGGCTGCTGAGGAGAGTTAGGCCCAGTCTCTGCAACCATCCAGCAGCCGCTAAAGCAGCCATTACCCAGCTGTGGTCCAGAGCCCAGCAGCAGTAGAGCAAGGGGGCATCAGCCACTGCCAAGTCCAGAGCCATTTCCATCCTGCACAAGAAGCCTTGCCACCAGCAGTTTCTGCCATCTCCTCCTTTTTCTTAAGTCAGAGGCTCCCAGACATGACAGCCATCATCAAAGAGGTCATTAGCAGAAACAAAAGGAGATATCAATAGGATGGGTTTGACTTAGACTTGACCTATATCCATATCTGAGGCTACTACTCTTTGCTTTTCTGTCACTGTTTTATAACGTGGGAGTAGACGGATGTGAACAATTTCCGTAGTTTGGGGGACTGTAACATTTACCATGATCATATTTCTGTATCATATATTTTGTGTCTCCTCAATGCATTCAACCTAGGGTGTGTTCGGCTACATGGAACTCTTGCCTGGTTGCAAGTGTCAAGGCACATATTGGTTTCTCAGTCTGTGTGTTCTTTCCAAGGGCTATTGTCCGTTAATACAGAATACTGTACATTGTTAGTGGATTAGTGAGCTTCGTAATCAGGTCTCCTAAATGAACAACAACAAAAAAAGTGCTGCGTGCTGCCAGGGTGCGATCCTCAGCATCACATACAAACAAAGATGTTGTGTCTGCCGAGAACTAAAAAATAAATATTAAAAAATTCTCCCTCTCTCCCTCCCTCTCTCTCTCTCTCTCTTTCTCTCTCTCTCTTAGAAAAAAAGCAGAATCATTTTCCATATATAGTGTGCATCTGAGGACAAAGTAGATTTGTGTGTTTAAACTAAGTTAATAACAACTTTGAACTGTATTTAGAAGTTTTGTAGTTTGAAATCAATAGAGCCATAATATGACTTATATAGAGCTTTGTTAAATTGGCCTTTTTCTTTTCTGATGAGATGATGATAGAATGATGTAGGCTGGGCCATTAAATTTACATTTCAGTAGCATTATATGTTCAGTGGTCTTGGCATACCTAATAGAATGGAGATTGAGCAGTTTTTGATCTAGGATGATAATGTGTATGTTCAAGGGTATTGAATGTAGCAAATGGTAATTGTAGAGGTTAAACTTCACCTCCTACTTGAAGTATTGTAAACTAGAATTGCTACTTTTTTGGGGGGTGCTTTTTAGATTTCAGGTGCTCTGACACCTTTTGGGTATATCTTAGTTTTATTCAGATTTGATAGAATAAATTAATTGTATAAATTAGCAGCTTATATTCAGCAATGCTGGCAAGAGTATTACTCCAGCTTCAGGTTGTAGGTTTGTTAGGTTTTTTTTTGTTTTTTTGTTTTTTGTTTTTGCATGTAGTAGATTAAATTTACTGAGTCAGCTTGTTGAATAAGATAAAAATTCAATAACTTAAAGGTGTATAGTTTTGTCTAAAAGTTAGGTCTTTGTACTTCAAAACTTAGTGGGCATTTAAAAGCATTAATCTTTGAAATTTTAGGTATAGCTAATTGGTTTTGATTAGAAATGGGGATAGAACCCTCCTTTTTGCAGAATGGAATGTATTGACTGGAATTGAGAGCTATTGGTAGGCCAGTATATAAGATGTGTGAAAACAGAATTGTTATTGGTTCAAAGTAACTGAATCTAAGATTTCTCAAGGCCTCTCTTAAGATCTAAAATTTGGTGCTGAAAATTGTATCAGTGGACAATATTTAGTTAAAATTATGTAATTGCATAAGTTTAATTGTTTTAACTGCTGTTAAAGAACCTTGGGCAAGTACTCAACCAGTAACTATTCACATTAAAAAGAATAATACTTATTCAGAATAAAAATTATTTCTTAGCAAAAAAATCTCCAGGAAATTATTTTATACTATTTTGATTACAAATTTGCAAATAATATTATAGTCATGTAGGAGGTGATATAGGAAATTAATATTTTGCTACCTAAAACAATAAGAAAAATGCATTATTAATTGAAAATCAGGATTTTACTCTTTATTTTTTTGTACTTCTGTTTACTTGTATGTGAGATAAAAAGCTGAAAGTTGTTTTAAAACATTCAAAAATGGGCTGTGGATGTATTTCAGTGGAAGAGCGCTTGTATACCATGCCTGAGGCCCTGGATTTAACCCCCAAACACTTAGTGGCTATATTCACTTATTTATACCAACTTTCAGTACATTTCTTTCTTCTTCTCTTTTGTGATACTTAAATGTCCCCATAAGTTAGATTCCTGGTTCCTCCTTAGATAGAAATATGCAATGTACTTTATTTACAAATGCTTAATTGCATAATTCTAAAAGATTTCTGGCTTGAAATATCAGGTGGCCTGTAGCTCTCTACAGATGACTACGACTTTTAGGATATAGAGAATGTGCATTGCAGGGTGCATGGTCTCTTTATAGGGAAAATGACTGCAGGAAAAGAATTGATATCAAGCTTCAGGTTTCTGAGAACTTTGCATGCCAGAATAGAATAATATTAGTGTTTCTTTAAGGAGGCTTGAGGTCAGCATCCTTCCATGACAGTTTGTGAGCCATTTTTCAATCATGTATTTATTCGTTATATTTGTTGTTGATCAGATCTAGATTTCCAAGTCAAAGATTTCACATTCAGCAATCACTTTTCATCAGACTTCAGAAAGTGTTGGATGAGAAGCCTGAAAACTTCTAATTTAATAAGCTCCAAGTATTATAGCAGTGTAAATTATCTTTTGTGCCTTAAACCTTGCAAACATGTCCTTGTTTGTCAGTTTTTAAACTGTGATGAATGTGTCCAACAAACTGGCCAAGAAAATAAAGAAGAATAGTTGTTTATGGAAAGATTATTAAATAGATGATTGTGGATTATTATTCTTTAGATATCATTCTGAGAGAAATTCACTCCAGTGCAGATCTTTTTTTTTTTTTTTCTTCTGTCACCTGCGGTACTCAAGCTCTTGGTCCTCTAGGGTTATTGTTTGTTGCATAAGGCAAAACTGCAAGTCTTATTGCTCATTTTTTTGTTTTGTTTTGCCAAAAAAAAGTTGCTACTGAGGCCATTTTCCAAAAAACTCTCTCTGGAATGTTGTAATTGAAAAAAAAAAAGTAAGATATTCTGATTAAAAATTATTAATACTGATGGCAAGAGGCATTTAACTCTCATTTTGAAGAAGAGGACATTTCTCAAAGTATGTGTCTTTATTACAAAGAAATTTGTTGGGAGTCTTCCTGAGAACTCCCGGGCCTTTCAGATAAGGAGCCCCTAATGAAACATAGTGGTGGGCAAGTTGCCAGTGGGCAGATAACAAATTGTTTTGAAAACCTTCTAATTGGTCCTCCTGTCTTCCATGCTTGTGGACAGTTCGTGCCCCCCATGAATCTTTTGCAGGGCAGACGTGCATGCACAGTAAGGTGATGACCTGACCTTTACTATGATTGGCCCCGGGAGCTTCCTGGTTTAAGATAACTGACTCTCACTTTCTATATAAGCTAGAACCAGCTTGCAGTAAAGTGCTTCATCTTTGACACTGCTATCTGTGTGTGTGAATTTTAATCTCTGACGATGAACCTTGGCCTTTCATTGGTGTCGAAACCCAGGAGGGGAAACTCCTCATTCTGAGGACCTCCCTCTCTCAAACTTCACCGTCCTCATTCACCTTTTTGAGTGCTGCTACATTCCACCCAACACTGGCTCTCCAATAGGTAACTACTTCTGATTGACAACCAGTGAGTCCCCCTCCCCCTCTTTGGGAATCTATCTCCAAACGGCTATATGCAAAAGGCCTTGACTGTGAACGTCCAGGAAGGCTCTTGATGCCTAGTTTGGAGGAGAGAATGCACTTCACCACAACTTTCACAGTTACGGTGGACTCTCTGGATGCCCATCTCATGGTTGATGAGCTATAAGGGACAGAAAAATAGGCACTCTCTGACTCTCTCAAAATTTTTCTCTCTTCTCCTGGAAAAGCCCTGACATCAGGTTGCCTGTGACTCCCAGCCTTCAGAAGGTCTTGCTGGTTGGGCTCTTGGGTGATGACTCATTTGCCCTCCCAGCCCCGGCTCTCCAGAGTCTCTTTAGTTGACTTCTCCTGTCGGGGACACCTGCAGGATACTCAACCAAAATCTGTTCCAGTCCAGGCCATTCACCTCTTTTCTTTCTATCAAGAGTCATTATGGGAGCCTCTTCTTTCCTCCCCCCGCTGATTCCCCTCTCAAATGCCTTCTGGCTAACCTCAACTGGTTGTCCCTCACTCCGGACATCAAACCCAAACTCCTCATCAAATTCAGTATACAAAATTGGCCATATTACCAATTATATAACCAAAACCGATGGCCCTCAGAAGGGTCTCCAGATCCTCAAATTCTGCATGACCTTTTTAACTTCTGCAAGTGCTCAAAAGGATGGAAGGAGATTCCCCTATGTGGAGGCCTTTTCCCTCCTTCGCTTCCACCCTGAACTATGCTTCTCCAATAGATCCTCACCCTTAGCCTTCTGCTCCAGACTCTCTGCTGTCACTCCCACCTCAGCAACCTGATTTCTCCCCTCCAATTACTAGATCAAAAACCCAAACCTCCGCCAGTTCTCAAACCATTGCCCCCTTGCTGAGGTAGCAGGTACTGAGGTACCCCTCCACCCACTCACTCCTCTCTTCTCCTGTCAGTGCCCAAACCAGGTCCCACCAGGTCCTCTTACCAGCTAACCCAAAGCTCAAACCAGTTGAGGAGAGCCTTCAGACCCCTATTCAAGATCTGGTGAAAATGGCCTTTAACGTTGCTTTGTCATCACTGAAAACAGGTTACTAAGAATTTAATGTCCCTCACAGGCTTTTTGAGATACTCACTCCCATTTTCCCCTCTGCTCTACGTGTTCTACTGCTCAAGTTTTCATCGCTAAGGAAAATCCCAAACCCCTTTCCCATTATTCTTTTACATCTCTCCTTCCTCATTCTCAGATCCACCAGAGCTGCTTTCAGCCCCGCCTTCCCATCTTCCCTCTCCCTACCAGGCCCACAGAAAAGTCTTAACTGACCTTCTCCAGAAATCTTCACCATGGCTGACTTTAGATCTTTCAGCAAAAGAGTCCCTATAAAAGAATTCAGTATAGATAAACTTCCTCTTTTCGTGTTGCCCTGTTCTACTTGGCCACTGGCTGGAAAAAATCAGCACTTCTAAAGCTAGACACCCCCTTACTAGTTTTTCACAAAATATGTGAACAAGGCCTCTGGCCTTGAGCTGGGGCTTCACAGAGATGGCTACATTTCTAAGATAAGGAAGTTACCAACTGGGCTCCATGGTAACAGCTGACAGGGGGAGGAAGGAAAGAAAGAAAAGAAAAAGTTCTCCCCCTCCCAGGTGTCCTTGAAAAGTTAACTTGCCCAGAACAGAGGAAAAATCAGAAACAAAAACTGTTTTTTGTCAACTTCTGCCAACTGTGAACTTCTGAGCCCCTCCCCTTACATGCTGGATGCAAAATTCTGAAACTACCTAAACTTGGGGTTCAGGGTATTAATTGATTACAACAGAAGCAGTGTCCTCTAAATCCTGTTGCAACCAAATAAGACTGTTTCCCTCTCTTCGGTGCTATCTTAGGTGCCTTGCTTTGTCCCTACAACAGTAATTCCATATACTTAAACATTGTTTATGTTTTCATGAAATGGTCAACAGATGTGATTAATTGTGTACTATAAAAACAAAAGTACTTTGCTACTTTTCTACAAAAGGTTAAAAGCTTTCATCCTTTCTTTAATTCATGTTTTAGATGTGATATTATATTGTGTTAGCTAATATTCATGTGAACTTGAACAACAATTTATGTAAACTTTAAAAAATGATATTTAAAAAGCAAAGATCAGCTTCAGAAATACAGCACTTAAGATTTATGAAGAGCCCCGCCTTACCTGAGATAAAGCTGTGCCTCCCATCTTACTACATGTGAGAATGACTCCAAAGTAGGCCAAACTTCAGGTAAAGCCCAGTACTCTTAATTTAAAGTGAAATTGACTTTGCTGGATGTTTATGATCAAAATTTAAAGTTAAATTAAAAGGGCGAAGAAAACCAATGTTTGGCTCTTGCCCTCTTAGTCAATCTGAATCCAGAGAACAGGGAACTTCTCTAAAGAGCTTTGCAACTCTGGGCCACATAACCTCCTGATCAGGGAGATTAATGAGACCACTGGAGAATGAAAAGCCAATCTGTGCATTTTCTGTGAATAGGAGGGTCAACAGAGAAGGAAGATATCCCTGATGCTTCCAAGGGAAGCCACATGGTCAAGCAAGACCTGGACCCATCCTAGTGCAAATGGCACTAGCAGAACTAAGAAGCTGCTCTCAAGTTCCCACACGAGCAACCCCATGGGATCTCGGCTGACTCTTAACAATAGATTCAAAACAAAGTCAATTTTGACCCGCTTGATCTTAAACACCTACCAAAAACAGTTAAGCCAAAAAGTCATTCCTATGAGTAATGAAAGACAAAAATAGCTAGAAAAGAGGAGACAACAACTAGCCAACAGTCTCCATGGGGAATGTTCAGTCAAGTATGGCCTTAGCTCCTCCCCCTTGCAGGACCCCTATTAGTCCTCTTTAGCTTTCTCCTAATAAGACCACTAATAGGACCATGTCTGTTAAACTGCCTACAGAAGTTCCTGCAAGATCAGATATATATATATATATATATATATATATATATATATTCACAAACCAGTCACCCAAGATGGAGACCTATGACTCATGACCAACTCCTCCGACTCCAGAGACTCTGTGCCCATCTAAAACCCTCTCTAACCCCCTTTTCCAGTTTCACAACTCCTCTTTCACTTCATATGAATGAGAACTACTCTCCAGCAGGTCCACCTGCTTATTCTGTCTGCTCTACAGTATCCCCACAAGGAAGCATCAAACCTAAACTCCCCACACTTCAGATGAGGAGCCACTAGCCCAGCGAAGACTGGTAGATCAACTTCACTCATGTGCCTAGGCACAAAAAGCTTCACTACCTACTTACTTTGGTTGATACTTTTTCAGGTTGGATAGAAGCCTTCCCTACATACAGGGAAACTGCTGACATTATTGCCTCCATCCTCATTGAGCAGATCATTCCCAGGTTCAAACTTCCCACCTCCATCCAGTCAGACAACAGTCCAGCCTTTTCTTCTCAGGTTGTTCAAGTAGTCTCCAGAGGCCTCAACATCACTTGGAGGCTCCACATCTCCTACCAACCCCAATCCTTTGGTAAGGTTAAGAAGCCTAACGGCATTCTCAAGGATCATCTCACTAAACTTGCTATTAAACTTAGGCTCTTCTGGCCCAATTTCCTGCTGTTGGCCCTCACCTGAATTCAGGCAGCCCCAAGGGCTCACTCAGGCCTTAGTCCCTTTGAGCAACTCTATGGGTGCCCTGCTTAACCACCTAAAGCTTTTCAATCACTCCTCCTCCCCCTGTGTCCTACCTGCCCTATCTCACACTTCTGCATAAACTCCTAAGGGAACACACAGACCGGTGCCTTCCTGCACCATTCATTGCCTCAATCTCAGCACAACCACAAACTGAATTGGACCCTCTTCAACTGGGTGACTCCTAACTACTAAAGGAACTGCTATTATAAATTCCAGCCTTATTTCTAATCTGCTATGAGCTTCCACGCTGCCTTTACAGCTGAGAATAGTACACTGTAAAGCCCATCAGACCGACTCTTCTCCTGCCACAGTGGGCAACTCTAAAGCTGACCAGGTCAGCCACCCTACAGGCCCCATCCTCTTCCTCATTACTCCATCTTTTCTCTGAGGAGCGACCTCCTGACCCTCACCAGCTCATTAGATTCCTCCATTCACTGCTCCATTCTAGCCCCCAGAGCTTATCGACTTTCCTTCAATCTTTTTTCCCTCTTTCCTCTGACAATCAGACCTTTCTGCAACAGGTTACATCCACATACCAGATCTGCCAGAGGACCAATACCAACACCCCCTTAAAATCCAGACCCTATCCTTCTCATCAGGCCTGTGGTCACACCCCAGGAGCTGATTGGCAAATTGATTTCACAAACATGCCCAGAGTAAAAACATCAAATATCTCTTAGTACTGGTGGACACATTCTCAGGGTGGATAGAGGCATTTCCCACATCCAATATGTGGGCATCCACAGTTGTGGATCGGTTGATATCTGACATAATCCCTTGTTTCCGGATGCCCACTTCCATTCAGTCCGATAATGGTCCAGAATTTACCTCGCAGATAACTCAGGGGCTAGCTAGTGCACTATCACTCCCTTGGTATTTCCATTGCCAAGTTTCCGGGAAAGTTGAAAGAACTAATCTGTCTCTCAAAGAAACCCTCACCAAGTTCACCATGGAATTAAGTTTAGACTGGACTAAAGTCCTCCCCTTGGCCCTGTTGCATCTCAGGGCTTTACCAAAGAAACCATCCAACCTTTCCCGATTTGAGGTTATGTACGGTCGTTCATTCTTACCTCCAGAATACAGGCTGAACAATTACCTATTCCTGATTCCTACGCTCTACCTCTCCTTTTCCATCTATGCTCTGAACTTTGGAAATACCAGGACTCGCTTTTACCTGACCCAACCATTACTCAAAACCCCCTCACCCTAACACCCGGCCAACAGGTATATTACTGCCCCCCAGGTGAAAGACCCCAACTGCACCCCAAATGGGAGGGCCCCGCCTCGGTTATCATGTGCACTCCCTCGGCAGCAAAACTCAGACTCACAAATAATCAATTAACTCCATGGATTCACATTTCCAGGCTCAAACCATGCATCCAAGAAACTGATTCTGGCAACATTGTTCCAGAGGTCTCGCAAGAATCCACACCTACATACTCTTGCTCTCCCCACCCTACTGACCCTTTAAAAATTTGTCTCTCTTATGTTTCTGCCCTTACACCCATAGCTGAAAACATATTTGAAAATGTACCTTAACTTTCTGATCCTCATCCTCACCCCAAGAGTAATGCCTTCGCCATCGTATGTCTGGAGATTCAAGCTTCTACTTAAAAATTATCAGCTTCTGGCCACAGATGAATCAACCGCCTTCTCCAGAGAACATCCCTCTCAATACTGAAAAACCCTTCAAAGATTCCTGGGATACCTTCTTGAGAGCAATATCTGATGATGCCTGGCTTGTACCTGCCATAGAGACTTATACCGACTGGACTGAAGTGATAATGGACCTTTGGCTACAGGGAACATTTTGTGATGTCACATCTGACCTTATACCAATCTTTGCAGATCTCTTGTGGGAACTCTTAACTTCCCTCCTTCAGACCCCTTCCCCAGCAATGGCTCCACTCAGCAGGAAGCAGCCAGAATGAATTGACGTCCCTTTCCATATAATAACAAAAAAGGGGGAATGTTGGGAGTCTCCCTGAGAACTCTCCGGGCCTTTCAGATAAGGAGCCCCTAATGCAACATGGCGGCGGGCAAGTTGCCAGTGGGCAGATAACAAGTTGTTTTGAAAACCTTCTAATTGGTCCTCCTGTCTTCAGCGCTTGTGGACAGTTGGTGCCCCCCATGAATCTTTTGCAGGGCGGACGTGCATGCACAATAAGGTGATGACCTGACCTTTACTATGATTGGCCCCGGGAGCTTCCTGGTTTAAGATAACTGACTCTCACTTTCTATATAAGCTAGAAACAGCTTGCAGTAAAGTGCTTCATCTTTGTCACTGCTATCTGTGTGTGTGAATTTTAATCTCCGACGACGAACCTTGGCCTTTCATTTTGTATATATCAACAAGTTAGAATTTTTGTTACCAACAGGTTTGGCAAACATTGAAAAAAGAACAAGATTGAGAAAATGGGTAAAATAAAAATGCAGGACTCCTTCAAGTCAGAAGGAATGAAACAGGAGAGGTAGACTTCAGTTATTTTGTTTAGCCGCATTAGAAAGAGATTCTGTTTCTTTTTTTCTACTTTAAATACTGATGGTTGTGAGGTAAATATATTGTAATGAAATGTTTTTTAAGAGAGAGGAAGAAAACCTCATTTGAGCCAAAGTGAATGTCAGTGTTTTTTTTTTTAATGATTTTTTAAAGAGAGAGAGAGAGAGAGAGAGAGAGAGAGAGAGAGAGAGAGAGAGAGATTTTAATATTTATTTTTTTAGTTTTTGGCGGACACAATATCTTTGTTTGTATGTGATGCTGAGGATCAAACCCGGGCCGCATGCATGCCAGGCGAGCGCGCTACTGCTTGAGCCACATCCCCAACCCCAATGTCAGTGGTTTTAATTCAGAACTTTTACATAGGAGGTAGGAGAACACATTAATATTGAATTTATAATTGCTTTAAATATAAAAAATGTTTAAAATGCTACCTCAGCCAACTATGAGTATGCATTATATGAAAGTAATACTTAAGAAGTACTCACTTGAAAATAATTTGAATTTTTATATTTCCTTTTGAGTCTCTTTATTCATAATAAGAATTCAGAGAAATTAGTTTTTCACCATATTTTTTCCTTTCCAATGTGACATTTATTTCCTAATTCTTATATTTCACTATTATCACAATTTGTGCTATTTTTCCACTTAGGTTTTCTTTCATCTTCCAGAAAGATGATTGTGTACTGTTAGATCATTCCATGTTGAGTAACAATGACCAGTGAAGTGAATTTAGAGTTACATTCAACAGCCATTTGAAAACAACTTTTATAAACTGATGAGGAATTGCTTATTGAAATTCCAGGGGATGAGAAAGCAATCTTACACTTTTGTTATTGGAGTTTACAAGACTCACAGTGAACTACTCTTTGTACTGTTGAATTTGATGTTCATAGTGGCCAAAGCAAGGGGAAGTATGTCTCTTTTACTTTGAATACTATGGGGTTTAAGTGTGTGTTTTGTACCTTGATCAAGATTATAAAGCTAAATCTTGTCCAGAACTAGAATTCTAGACCCACAACCTTGATGTCAAATTCAGTGTTTTTGACAATTCTAGAGGTAGGGTGCTCTCAGTCTTACAACAATAAATGAAACAAACTAAAAATGATATCCCAGGAAGATTTTCTATGAAGGAGGTTAGTGTTTGGATATTTTCATTCATCTTTTTAATATTCCTAAGGCTTTTGGTTGCCATTTTTTGTGCATGTGTGTTTATGCTTCATTTTTGTCTGAGTGGAATGATGGCTCTGGTGCTCTGTAACTTTCCAAAATATATACATAGAGAAAACATGAGTTTTATGATGCAAGTCTGTGTTCCTTCTACTGGTTCATTCTATAATTTTATTTGTATTTATTTTGCTTTTAGCAGTGCTGAGTATTAAATGTAGGGTCTCCTGCATGCTGTACAATTACTCTTGCTGAGTTATACATCTCAGTCCCCTATTTATTTATTTATTTTTAAACATTAATTTTTTTTTAGTTGGAGATGGACACAATATCTTTCATTTTATTTATTTATTTTCTATGTGGTGCTGAGGATCGAACCCAGGGTCTCACACATGCTAGGTGAGTGCTCTAACACTGAGCTATGACCCCCAACACCCTAATTTTATTTTTAAAAAATATGTTGCCTTGTTTACCAGGACCTCCATTAGTTATCATGAATTTTGAGATTTCCAAACATATTAATAAGCTCATAATTTATAGGACAGTTCATAGTATTCCTTTGCATGCACAGTATGTCATCTATGCTTGGAAGAAAATTTCTGTCTTAAAGAGTTTCCTGTGCCTAAAAAAAAAAAAAATACTAGTTAAATGTATGTGCTCAGATTCATCCACAGGCAAGTATGGTATTTAGTTAGAGAGCAATCCGAGCAATAGAAAGAACCATTCTACTTTTTTATCTCTTGAAATATGCCAAAGGGATTAGGCTCATTAATCCTGTACCATTTTTCCCTGATAAAAATTCCTGCTTTGCCATTTAAAGTGACTTCTGTGTTTCAATGCAGAATTCTATCAACATTTCCCAAAATGCTTTTATAATGCATGTCAGATATTTCCAGCCAGACAATGATTTTTATATAATGGTTTCACTTGTATTATTAATTTGCTCAGGCACCACTCACTTCTCAGTTTTGCTTTTAATTTCCATCTTTGTACCTCTAATGATGGGAACTAGGTTGGCCATAATGAATTTACAATGTACAGGAGGCTTTGAGTAAAACTCTTTCAGGTTCAAGGAACAAATGACTTGTCCATTAAAAGAATTAGGATAAAATTTAAGAGAATTATTGCACTTTGACTTTTCATTTCAAAAATAATTTTTACAAGTATGTTTAAACTCATTAGTTTTGAAATAGAGCAAGTGAATGCATGAGACTTTTGGGGGTGCACTAAATAGACTATGGTTAGTGTTAGACATTTTGGTATGGTGACTATTCTTTGTATGTCATACGTTCTGTTTCTTCCATTGACATTGACAATGGAATTCTCCTTTTGAGAATGGAAACTGCAGATTCTTTAGGAAACATTTGATTAGAGAAATAGATAAAAGTAAATCAACCTCTGCTTATGTTCTCATCACAGATTTTTCCTCTGCTTACCGACAGTGAAATATTTGCTATGACATTATTTTTGACTGTAACTATTAGAGTTCCAAAACTTATTTTGGCTATGATTTCATATAAAAAAAGAAAACCTAACATTCCTTAGTTATGAGTTATGACATGTCTACAAACCAAAATATCTCTTTCACCTGCATACATATGTGAAGCCTGAATATTGTGTAAGATATAAATATTGAAAAATTGAAAGAAGAGTGAATATGATTTAAAATGTTTTTCCTACAAGATTTTTCTGATGGTGAAAGTAAACTAGATTCTCCTTAGCCTGTATCTAAGATTAAATTTGATTTCATTCTTTTTTCTTTAGAAGAGGGAATCTGGGGTGATGCAAAGTGTGAAGTTAAGTGGTCTTGAGTTTTGCTATTTTGACTTACTGTCTGAGTCCTAAATGTGGGTACATAGCCTTTCAGAAATGCTGTTTGGCCCACTGAGAATAGGCTAGCACACTAAGCAAGGCTGGAATGCAGTGCTCACTTCCTTTTCCTAGTTGGTCTTCCAGGCATGCCTACAGACAGCATTCCTATTTAGTTTATTTCCACCATTTTAAATGTTTAAGCTTCAAAACCAAAGAAAACATGTTCAATTAAATTATCTGTGTCACTTCGAGTCTACTTAACTTCTTTTATGAAATACAGTGATAGATTCCTCTGTTGACCAAGCATCAGGAGTAATGTTTTGGTTATGATAATATGTGTAAAATATCTTTCTGATTTGCTACAATAATATCTCCACTGATGTGTAAATGGCAGTATATTTACCATTGGATATATACATTGTGTCACAGAGCATCCCCAACAGTATTTAGCAGGAGAAAAAGGGGTTAATCAGTAGTGATTAGTGTGTACAAATATGTTTGAGAAATACTCGGTTAAACAAATTTATTCATGTTTCTTTACTTCATTATTTCTCCAATTCCTCATTAAGTTGACATGTATTGTAAAGCACCAAAACAGGAATAGAGAGTCACTCTCCCAACTTAAAGAAGACATCAACCCAATAGAGAAGACATCCACCCAATCCAATCTTTTTGTTCTTCGTGGACACTAACATTTCTCAGAATTCCTAGATTCCTGGGAAATATCAATGTGAAGTAAAGATGTAGCCCCTGGTCCAACCATATCCAGCTCACTTAACTAACTGGCTTTAGAAAGCAGAGCTTATTGTTTGGTAGAGCTGTCATAGAATTTAAAGCCAGGGTTGGCACACATCTCTGCTTTATGGATTTTGTTTTGTGTATTCATGAATCTCATTAATGTTCATCTTATTTTTTCATCTTCTCTTCTCCAAATACTTCTCCTTTGCTTAAAAATATGCATTTTAAAGCCCTAATTCTAAGATAATCTAATTCCAAAACTATATAAACTTTGGGGAAAACTTATAAATTTAAAATAGGAAAACAAAAATTTATCTGTATTAATACCACTAGTTAAATATTGGTGAATGCCACTCTAATTTTTTTCCAATAAAATACTTATTTCCATACATACATGCTTAAAAAAGTTTGCATCTATTGACTATTTGATTTATTTTGTGTTTTTATATATTTTAGATAATCATGTTAAATGTTTTCTGGAAGAGGGTAATGTCTATATAAATAGATAGATAAGGACAGAAAGAATTCAAGACAGTCTGAAAGATAAAATAATAGCTTATATTTCTGGACAAATTCTGTAACTCTCAAATAATACTTACCTCATGTTTCTGAATGCTTGTAGTCGAAATATAAAAAAGTTAATGAATTTCTTATAAAATCCTCCCAGTCATGACAGGTGTTTTCAAATACACTAAGGAAGTACATGGCTTGAAATTTTCCATTATTCAATGTTATAATCATTATTTGAAACCTGTGTTTTTAACCCTGGAGAGTTGAGCTATCTGTGTCCTTAAGTGGAAAATTTCTACTTCTTGATGTGTCATTTTGCAAGTTTTTCTGGTATTCTGGCTATAGCTCCCATTCATTACAACTGTCTTTGTGATTAAGAGAAAATATTTAATGTGTTGACATTTAAAAAATTGGCCACAAGGCTGGGGTTGTAACTCAGTGTCACAACGCTGCCTTGCATGTACAAGGCCCTCACTTCTAACCCCAGAAGTGCCAAAAGACACTTTTGTAATTATATAAGGCAATGAGTTGTGAATGCATGAATGCAGGGCTTTGCAAAGGACAGACTGGTGGGACGAGAGCTAACAGTGAAGCTTCCTAAAGATGACAGTTTGGGGGCTAGGTCTAGTTTCCAAGAATATGTACAATTTAGCAAAATTATAATAGGTGGGGGATCAAGTTAAATTGCATCATTAATACTAATGGGATAATATAAGGTTTAAAATATCAATGGTAAAAGTTGAAAGATAGATGAAAGAAGGTATTCACAGTGTTACTTACTAGTAACACAATTATAATTTTAAAGGAATTTAAACAGTTAAAAGACATGGGCTGCGGTTGTGGCTCGGTGTTAGAGCGTAGACCTGGGGGAGTCTGATTGTTTTGCTTGTTCTCTGGACTTGAAAGCTAAAGTTCCCATCTCCAAAGTGTGTATTCATGTGTGTGGGGATCCTACAGATTGTCGGATGCTTAGCAGCATTCCTGGTCTCCTTTTCTAGGTTCCAGGCCACTGCCCCCTGCCCACAACCCTAAAATATCAGATTCAAAATGTCAATAGCAACAAGTTTGAGAGACCTTGGTTATAGGGATTATGCAGATCCAAGAAAACCCACAATGTTGGAGGTGAACTCAACTCGTAGGGTGAGACATGAGTAGATGAGGTTACCTAGAGCAGCAACTGAAATACAGCACATGGAGAAGCACTGGAAAATGCCATAGATGTGTAAAAGCAAAACTCTAGAGAAGGTTCAAGTAACTCACAGGAAGACCAAAAACCAAATGAGCAAATATCTGAAAGGTAATAATTAAAAGTAGAAGGAACAGATCCCCTCCAAAAAATAAAAATAAAATGAAAAACTTTAATGCTGCTAAATCAATTACATTAAACATTAATGTTCTAAATATACTAATCAAAACACAGAGATTGGCAGAGCAAGGTAAATTATATGTTGTCCATCCGGAACCCTCTTCAAATGTATCTATAGAGGCAGAAAGAAACTGGTGTTCCTGAAATTTCAGAAATGAAAATATTTTGAGATGCGTTAATGAATGTGTGTAAATATAATAAGCTATTTCTTACTGCTCAGTTTCTTAAGTGATATGGAAAAGCTGAAATGCAAATTGTATTTGATGCTCAAGGTGTGAAAATCAAGTTTAAGATAACTCTATTTTAGGAGTGGGCAGAGTAATGGCCTCACTCAAGGTCTCAGTACTTCATAGAAGTGTGTCGCAGTAGGCCTGAAGTGCACCCTGTGGTTCCTAGGTGGCGCTGGGAAGAATACACAAGCAACTGCTCCAGAAAGTCAAAATGTATTTGCAAGACCCCAGAGGGAAAAATCAAAAATAAATAATAAAACATCTGCCCTTAGCCCTAAATTAACAATACTTAATATGTCAATGATCTAAATATACCATTTGAAAGAAAGAAACAATGATAGAGTCAATTAAAAAAATACAAGGCTATTACATGTTGTATACAAGAAGCTCCCTTAAAGCATAGTGATATGGGAGCTGTCAGTAAAGGAGAGGTAAAATTGTGTTGAGTCTCTTTAATTTAGTAATGCAACAGTGACCACATTAGTTTCATATGAGTAGACTTTACAGCAAAGAATATGTCTGGGGTCCTCAAGGGACCCTATGTAGGGAGGAAAGGACTCCACCAGGAAGACGTGCTTTCTTAAATAGGTATCTACCAAATCACTGAGCTTCAAACCACTGGGGTAAAAGATGACACATCTGAACAGAGAAACAGATCAAATCACTATTAGAGTTGAAGACTCCAATTTGAAGATATTGGCATTGGACACATTGTATCAATAATTGACACGTCTAGTAAACAGAACAGGCAGGAGTCAGTAAGGATAGAGCAAAACTGAACAGTCCCATAATCAGCTGCATCTTATTCACACTCATAGACTGCTTTGTGCAGTAATTACAGAACATGCATTCTTGGAACATCACCAAGAGAGACCATGTCCCAGTTCACAATGGAAACCTCAGATTCAGAAGAATCAAAGTTGCAATGAGAAATGAATGTTCTTTTCCCATAATGAAATGAACCAGCAGTAAACAACAGGACCCCAGGAAAATCTTCAAATGTGAATATTAAACAGAATCATTCTGTATAACCCATGAGCCAATGAGGAAGATATCAAGGACTTTTTAAAATTCACAGAATCAAGTGAAAATGAACAAATATAAACGGGACAGATAAAGAGAGAACAAATGTGTCACTATCACCAGGAGCAAAGCAGAGGTGTCCCTGCACATTCCACTGCTACAGAAAGGAAAGCAAAACACAGCAAAACCTACACTCAGAGAGCTGAGATTGGAAGAAGCAGGTGCCTCTTTGTTACCATTGTGGGTAACAATCTGTTATAATAAATGTTGTCCAAAACTTATGAATTGTTTATTTCTTTAAATTTCTACCTAATTATCCAGACCTCAACTAACCATGGGTAATTGAAAATGCAAAATGAGAGGCCATAAATAAGGGAGATGATGGTATAGTGTGGCTGGAGTTTGAATCCAGCCCTATCATACTCCTTGGCTTTTTACTTAAAAGAAATGCCTCCTCTTTCTCCGCCTCAGGTGCTTTATTTGTGATTAGAGGTAATAGTATCTCACTTAACTGTGTTGAGATATTTCAAAGCTCTTGTGTCCACTTAGAATCCTTATAAGTATACATTTTTAATGCTAATATTTTAATTAAAATTAAATATCTGATCTCTAAGCTTAATTTGTCTCATTAAGGTGGGCATTAATGGAGAGGGCCCTCAGAAGACTAGACTTAAGGCCTAGCTTTCATCTGCTTGCTGCCTTTGGGCTCCAGTAAAGCACTGTTCACCTTCACCATGACATTTCAGGCAAGAAGGATTCTAATTCATTTAATAGTCTTTGCTGAACTCTTCCTTTTAAGGGTAGGGTGAAATTTCATTAGACTTTGTTCTCAGAGAGGAGTGGAGCAGCTGTATGCCAGGATTCAGATAATAATAATAATAATAATAATAATAATAATAATAATAATTTAAGAACTGCGTATAGTCTCCCAAGGACTGGTTTTGTAGCCTGTGTTGTCTCCTCAACTGACAGGTTTATGATCCAATGGACCCTATTATTTAAAGTCTTTTAGTAAGTGAAAAAGTACCTAGGATCTTACCTGTTTGCTGCAGCCTAATTTCACCATAAAAGGATCAGTATTAGATTCTCAGAGAAGCAGCATTTTCAGGAGCTTTGTGTTAGAGCTCTTTGTGAAAATTCACATTGTTTTAAAACTGCACATTAAACTGCTATGCCTAAAAAAGCTGTTTCTGTAAAGCCAGAGGTGCCTTGAAATTTGTGAAAATGATTTCTTCCCCATGTGTAAAAAAGGAACAGTTTTATTTGATTCTTCATTTTCTGCACATGACATTAACCTAGGCAGAGTTTTCTAGACAGATCCTTGGAGTAGATGTTTTTCAGATGTGATTCCTACTTTGACACTGGAAGTGAATAACATTTCTTTTTAAATGTTGACTATTCTCATGGATAGAGAGAGCAATGTCCAGGAGAGTGCTTGGCAAAAGTCTTTTTATTTCATGTAACTTTTATATGAGGTTACTGTGTATGGATCAGCAATTTGTCAGTAATGTAAAGAATCTAAAATGATGGAAGCAACAACCAGTTTTCCACATGGTGTGTGCATCAGACATCTCTTGTGTGCCACCTCAGTGCATTTGGGCATCCCCTGTCCCTTACTCCAGCTGCTACTGATGGCTCTCACAGCTTCCTGTGAGTGTAACTTGCCAGCACCTTGCCTAGTGCCCATGCCTCCCACCTCTTCTAGCACTTTCAGAATGTTTCCTGGAGCTTCTCTGAGCCCTATGAGGCCTGCTCATTGTCTGTCCCAGAAGCATGGGGGGAGTGGTTACAGTCCTCTATATGCTTCTCCAGGACACAGATGTCCAGCTCCACACAGCAGAAGAAGATGAGCAGCAGGCTCCAGTAGACCAGGGCATGTGGGAAGGAGCACCAGCTGTTGATGTTTTCCATGAGCAGGGTCTGCACTGATGCACAGATGTAGGTGAGGAATTTGCAGAGCATGAGAATGTGCTCCAGCTGCATCAAGGTGCTCAATTAGGGGCCTGGGAGCAGGCTGGGCCTGGCTCTCCTGACCACCAGAACATTCTTCAGGTGCACCAGGCCTACCTTGCCCTGGTAGTAGCCTATGTTTAACACTCATTAGTCCACAGTCATCCCTTCAGCCAGATGCACTCCTTGTTCAGCAGAGCCACCATGTTCCCTCTTGTACTCCAGTATGTAGTGGTTCTTGTATTGGAGTACGACCATCTTGAGTAACTTGTCGAACTTGAGGCTGGGAATGGACCTGTCCTAAATTGAAATGTCGGTTACTTGGTGGTGGTAGCATACAGGGACAGGATGATCTTCGTCACCTTGTTGTTGAGAAATCTCCTCTGCCTGGTGGACTTGATGGCATTTTAGGAGAGCAGCTTTGACATCTGGATGCAGAGGGGAAGAGCACAAATATAGCAAAAATTCAATACTCAATTTAAAATTGGAATTCAGCAAAATATAATTCCAGGCATTTTAATTAAAATAAATGCTTATATCTTTTGGTATAATCAATTTTGTTCAGTGTTTGATTAGGCATTACAGTATATTTTGTGATTATTTCAGACATTAAAGGCTAAGAGATAAAGCCAGCTTTTCACTTCAGGTGGCTCCCCTTGGGAACCATCATCACAATTAATTAGAGAAAGAGAGGTGGGGTGTGGGCAGAACTAATGCTTGTATTGTTCCAGGTCTCCTGATTCTCCTGGGAAGGCTGACTGAAAGGAGAGGCCAAAGCCTTGAGCAGGTATCTTCCATGAAATTTTGCAACCCCATTGCCCATTAGACTCTGTGCATGGGAGATAAAAACCTAAGGTCCAAGGGAGGGGGAGAGTGATAAATCTGCCCTGAATCATTGCACACTGTGGTCCTTAACCGTGGATCGATGTCAGAATTACTGGTAGAATTTTAAAAATACAAACAACCAGGTCCCATCCTGGCTGGTGATGGTGATAAAGCCTAAACAACACCTGTGTGTGTGTGTGTGTGTGTGTGTGCCTCTGTGGTTGGGGGACAGGGGTGTAAAACGTATGCTATTTTTTAAAAAACAAAACCATAACTTTTTTTGCAGGGCCCAGTGGCGATGGCCTGTAATCCCAGCAGCTGGGGAGGCTGAGATAGGAGGATCTGGAGTTCAAAGCCAGCCTCATCAATGGCAAGCTGCTGAGCATCTCAATGAGACCCTGTCTCTCCATAAAACACAGGGGCAAACTGCAGCACAGGCCATCTGTGCCTGCACCCAGGGCTCCCAACAGGCAGGCAGGTGGGGCACTGGGGGGAATGGACAGATGGACATGGGGCTGGGGGGGATTGCTGGGGGCTGCATGGTGAGGGGGAGGGGCGTTGCGGGGGAGGGGCGGTGCAGGAGAGCGGCGGTGCAGGAGAGGGGCAGTTCTGGAGAGGGGGAGGGGCGGTGTGGGGGAGGACATTGCCGGAGAGGGGGAGGGGCGGCGAGGGGGAGGGGCGGTGAGGGAGAGGGGCATTGCGGGAGAGGGGCTGTGCGGCAGAGGGGCCCTGCAGGAGAGCTGTGCTGGAGAGAGGCTCTGCCGGAGAGGGGCTGTGGCGGTGCAGTAGAAGGTCAGTGCGGGTGAGGTGGAGGGACGGTGCAGGGGGAGGGGCAGTGCAGGGGGAGGGGAGGGGCATTCTGCAGCTTCCGCAAGTCAGGGCTGTGGTGGGGGGTGTGGGGGGGCCTAGAGGTGGTGCAGGGCAGAAGAATGGCCCAGGACAGAGGGGCCCCCTGCACCAAGGATGGGAAGGCCTAGGAAACTGTGCCTTTGTGTCCATTAGGCTGGGAGCGGAGCCTTGCAGGACTGCCCCTGCGCCTGGCTGCCCGAGGGGGAGGGGCTGTGCAGGAGATGGGGTGGGGCGGTGCGGTAGAAGAGCAGTGCCATAGAAGGGCAGTGTGGGAGAGGGGGAGGGGCGGTGAGGGAGAGGGGCCTTGCAGGAGAGGGGCCATGCGGGAGAGGGGCTGTGCGGGAGAGCTGTGCTGGAGAGGAGCTGTGCCGGAGAGGGGCTGTGGCGGTGCAGTAGAAGGGCAGTGCAGGGGAGGTGGAGGGACAGTGCAGGGGGAGGGGCGGTGCAGTAGAAGGGCTGTGCTGGAGGGGGAGGGGGCAGTGAGGGGGATGGGCAGTGTGGGAGAGGGGCGGTGCAGGAGAGGGGGAGGGGCGGTGCATAGAATGGCTGTGCAGGGGAGGTGGAGGTTCGGTGCGGGGGAAGGGCCGGTGCGGTAGAAGGGCAGTGCCATAGAAGGGCAGTGTGGGAGAGGGGGAGGGGCAGTGAGGGAGAGGGGCGGTGAGGGAGAGGGGCAGTACAGGAGAGGGGGAGGGGCAGTGTGGTAGAAGAGCAGTGTGGGAGGGGGGAGGGGCAGTGAGGTGGATGGGCGGTGCTGGAGAGGGGCGGTGCTGGAGAGGGGCGGTGCTGGAGAGGGGCGGTGCTGGAGAGGGGCGGTGCGGGAGAGGGGCGGTGCGGGAGAGGGGCGGTGCGGGAGAGCTGTGCTGGAGAGGGGCTGTGCTGAAGAGGGGCTGTGGCGGTGCAGTAGAAGGGCAGTGCGGGGGAGGTGGAGGTTCCCTGTGGGGGAAGGGGCAGTGCAGGAGACAGGGAGGGGCGGTGCGCTAGAAGGGCAGTGCCATAGAAGGCCAGTGTGGAAGAGGGGGAGGGGCGGTGAGGGAGAGGGGCGGTGAGGGAGAGGGGCCGTGCAGGAGAGGGGGAGGGGCGGTGTGGTAGAAGAGCAGTGTGGGAGAGGGGGAGGGGCAGTGAGGTGGATGGGCGGTGCTGGAGAGGGGCGGAGCGGGAGAGGGGCCTTGCAGGAGAGCTGTGCCGGAGAGGGGCTGTGCCAGAGAGGGGCTGTGCCGGAGAGGGGCTGTGCCTGAGAGGGGCTGTGCCGGAGAGGGTCTGTGGCGGAGCAGTAGAAGGGCAGTGCGGGGGACGTGGAGGGACGGTGCAGGGGGAGGGGCGGTGCAGGAGATGCGGAGGGGCTATGCGGTAGAAGGGCGGTGCTGTAGAGGGAGAGGGGCAGTGAGGGGGATGGGCGGTGCTGGAGAGGGGCAGTGCACAGAATGGCGGTGCAGGGGAGGTGGAGGTTCAGTGCCGGGGGGAGGGCCGGTGCGGTAGCAGGGCAGTGCCATAAAAGGGCAGTGTGGGAGAGGGGGAGGGGCGGTGAGGGAGAGGGGCGGTGAGTGAGAGGGGCCTTGCAGGAGAGGGGGAGGGGCGGTGTTTTAGAAGAGCAGTATGGGAGAGGGGGAGGGGCAGTGAGGTGGATGGGCGGTGTGGGAGAGGGGCGGTGCTGGAGAGGGGCGGTGCTGGAGAAGGGCCGTGAAAGAGACGGGCGGTGTGGGAGAGCTGTGCTGGAGAGGGGCGGTGCTGGAGAGGGGCGGTGCTGGAGAGGGGCAGTGCTGGAGACGGGCAGTGAAGGAGAGGGGCGGAGCGGGAGAGCTGTGCTGGAGAGGGGCTGTGCTGAAGAGGGGCTATTCGGAGAGGGGCTGTGGCGGTGCAGTAGAAGGGCAGTGCGGGGGAGGTGGAGGGACGGTGCAGGGGGAGGGGCGGTGCAGGAGATGCGGAGGGGCTGTGCAGTAGAAGGGCGGTGCTGGAGAGGGAGAGGGGAAGTGAGGGGGATGGGCGGTGCTGGAGAGGGGCAGTGCACAGAATGGCGGTGCAGGGGAGGTGGAGGTTCTGTGCTGGGGGAGGGCCGGTGCAGTAGCAGGGTAGTGCCATAGAAGGGCAGTGTGGGAGAGGGGGAGGGGCAGTGAGGGAGAGGGGCGGTGAGGGAGAGGGGCCTTGCAGGAGAGGTGGAGGGGCAGTGTTTTAGAAGAGCAGTGTGGGAGAGGGGGAGGGGCAGTGAGGTGGATGGGCGGTGCTGGAGAGGGGCGGTGCTGGAGAGGGGCGGTGCTGGAGAGGGGCGGTGCTGGAGAGGGGCGGTGCTGGAGAGGGGCGGTGAGGGAGAGGGGCGGTGCGGGAGAGGGGCGGTGCGGGAGAGGGGCAGTGCTGGAGAAGGGCGGTGAAGGAGAGGGGCTGAGCGGGAGAGCTGTGCTGGAGAGGGGCTGTGCTGAAGAGGGGGTATTCCGAGAGGGGCTGTGGCGGTGCAGTAGAAGGGCAGTGCGGGGGAGGTGGAGGGATGGTGCAGGGGGAGGGGCGGTGCAGGAGATGCGGAGGGGCTGTGCGGTAGAAGGGCGGTGCTGGAGAGGGAGAGGGGAAGTGAGGGGAATGGGCGGTGTGGGAGAGGGGCAGTGCGGGAGAGGGGCAACTCACGATAGGGGGAGGGGCGGTGCATAGAATGGCGGTGCAGGGGAGGTGGAGGTTCTGTGTGGGGGGAGGGGAGGTTCGGTAGAAGGGCAGTGTCATAGAAGGGCAGTGTGGGAGAGGGGGAGGGGCGGTGAGGGAGAGGGGCGGTGCAGGAGATGGGGAGGGGAGGTGTGGTAGAAGGGCAGTGTGGGAGAGGGGGAGGGACTGTGCCGGGGGAGGGGCGGTGCAGGAGATGCAGAGGGGCTGTGCAGTAGAAGCGGTGCTGGGGAGGGAGAGGGGCAGTGAGGGGAATGGGCGGTGTGGGAGAGTTGCGGTGCTGGAGAGGGGCAGTGCATAGAAGGGCGGTGCGGGGGAGGTGGAGGTTCAGTGGGGGGGCGGTGCAGTAGAAGGGCAGTGCTGGAGAGCGAGATGGGTAGTGAGGGGTATGGGTGGTGTGGGACAGGGGAGTGCGGGAGAGGGGCAGTGCGGGAGAGGGGGAGGGGCGGTGCGGGGGAGGTGGAGGATTGGTGCAGGGGGAGGGGAGGGGCATTCTGCAGCTTCAGCAAGTCAGGGCTGTAGGGGGGTGTGGTGGGCCCTAGAGGTGGTGCAGGGCAGAAGAATGGCCCAGGGCAGAGGGGCCCCCTGCACCAAGGATGAGAAGGCCTAGGAAACTGTGCATTTGTTTCCTTTAGGCTGGGGGCAGAGGCTTGCAGGCCTGTGCCTGGCTGCCCTACTTCACTCCACCATGATGGAGCAGGCCAGGCCCCTATACTTTGCTCCACCTTGATGCCCACACCATAGGAAAACTTGGATCCCTCTTGACATCATCCTTCCAAGCACTGTAAGTAAGGGCATAGGTGGTGGCATATGACCTTGGAGGGCCTCCTAGGCTAGGGGGCACCCTTGTAGGCTGTGTCAAAGAAAAATGATTGAGATTTAATTGAAAACTCCTGGCAAGGTTGTCTCAAGGGAGTGGCATCTGTTTTAGCTTTATTGTGTGGAGAATTAACTGCAGGCACAGGGTTGGAGTGAAATATAAATGAGGAGACAGAAGGCTATTAATATACCTTGGGGGGGGGCAGATGGCGGTTATTTTAGGATTGGGCAGGTATTTGTGGAGGTGGAGGGGCGGTTCTGGGGGAGGGGAGGGGCATTCTGCAGCTGCAGCAAGTCAAGGCTGTGGGGGTGGTGTGGTGGGGCCTAGAGGTGGTGCAGGGCAGAAGAATGGCCCAGGGCAGAGGGGCCCCCTGCACCAAGGATGGGAAGGCTGAGGAAACTGTGCCTTTGTGTCCTTTAGGCTGGGGGCAGAGTCTTGCAGGGCTGCGCCTGAATGCCCGACTTCACTCCACCATGATTCAACAGGCCAGGCCGCTAGACTTTGCTCCACCTTGATCCCCACACCATAGGAAAACTTGGATCCCTCTTGACATCATCCTTCAGAGCACTGTAAGTAAGGGGGTAGGTGGTGTCAGACAACCTTGGAGGTCCTGCTAGGCTAGGGGGCACCCTTGTAGGCTGTGTCAAAGTAAAAATATTTGAGATTTCATTGAAAACTCCTGGCAAGGTTGCCTCAAGGGAGTGGCATCTGTTTTAGCTTTATTGTGTGGAGAATTAACTGCAGTCACAGGGTGGGAGTGAAATATAAATGAGGAGATAGAAGGCTATTGCTATACCTTGGTGGGGGCAGATGGCACTTATTTTAGGATTGGGCAGGTATTTGTGGAAGTGGAGGTGCTTGAAGAGGGAGGGAAGTGGCGTTCTGCAGCTGCAGCGAGTCAGGGCTGTGGGGGGGTCTGGTGGGGCCTAGAGGTGGTGCAGGGCAGAAGAATGGCCAAGGGCAGAGGGGCCCCTTGCACCAAGGATGGGAAGGTCTAGGAAAATGTTCCTTTGTGTCCTTTAGGATGGTGGCGGAGCCTTGCAGGCCTGCGCCTGCGCCTGGATGCCTGACTTCACTCCACCATGATGCAGCAGGCCCGGCCCATAGACTTTGCTCCACCTTGATGCCCACACCGTAGGAAAACTTGGATCCCTCTTGACGTCATCCTTCAGAGCACAGTAAGTAAGGGGGTAGGTGGTGGCAGATGACCTTGGAAGGCCTGCTTGGCTAGGGAGCACCCTTATAGGCTGTGTAAAGTAAGAATATATGAGATTTAATTGAAAACTCCTGGCAAGGTTGCCTCAAGGGAGTGGCATCTGTTTTAGCTTTGTTGTGTGGAGAATTAACTGCAGTCACAGGGTGGGAGTGAAATATAAATGAGGACATAGAAGGCTATCACTATACCTTGGCGGGGGGCAGATGGCAGTTATGTGAGAATGGGGCAGGTGTTTGTGCAGGTGGAGGGGCATTGGGATGGGGGGAGGGGCGGTCTGCAGCTGCAGTGATTCAGGGCTGTGGGGCGGTGTGGTTGGGCCTAGAGGTGGTGCAGTGCAGAAGAATGGCCCAGGCTAGAGGGGCCCCCTGCACCAAAGATGGGAAGGCCTAGGAAACTGTGCCTTCGTGTCCCTTAGGCTGGGGTCGGAGCCTTGCAGGCCTGCACCTGCACCTGGCTGCCCGACTGCACTACACCATGATGCAGCAGGCCAGGCCCCTACACTTTGCTCCACCTTCATGCCCACACCATTGGAAAACTTGGATCGCTCTTGACATCATCCTTCAGAGCACTATAAGTAAGGGGGTAGGTGGTGGCAGATGACGTTGGAGGGCCTGCTAGGCTAGGGGGCACCCTTGTAGGCTGTGTCAAAGTAAAAATAATTGAGATTTAATTGAAAAAAACTGCAAGGTTGCCTCAAGGGAGTGGCATCTGTTTTAGCTTTATTGAATGGAGAATTAACTGCAGTCACAGGGTGGGAGTGAAACATAAATTAGGAGATAGCAGGATATTACTATACCTAGGGGGGGCAGATGGCTGTTTTCTGAGGATTGGGCAGGTATTTGTGGAGGTGGAGGGGCAGTGCGGGGGGAGGGGAGGGGCGTTCTGCAGCTTTAGCCAGTCAGGGCTGTGGGGTGTGTGGTGGGGCCTAGAGGTGGTGCAGGGCAGAAGAATGGCCCAGGGCAGAGGGACCCCCGGCACCAAAGACGGGAAGGCCTAGGAAACTGTGCCTTTGTGTCCTTTAGGCTGGGGGTGGAGCCATGCAAGCCTGCGCCTGCGCCTGGTTGCCTGACTCCTCTCCACAATGATGCAGCAGGCCAGGCCCCTAGACATTGCTCCACCTACATGCCCACACCATAAGAAAACTTGTATTCCTGTTGACATCATCCTTCAGAGCACTGTAAGTAAGGGGGTAGGTGGTGGCAGTTGACCTTGGAGGGCCTGCTACGCTAGGGGGCACCCTTGTCAGCTGTGTCAAAGTAAAAATAATTGAGATTTCATTGAAAACTCCTGCAAGGTTGCCTCAAGGAAGTGGCATCTGTTTTAGCTTTATTGAATGGAGAATTAACTGCATTCACAGGGTGGGAGTGAAATATAAATGAGGAGATAGAAGGCTATTGCTATACCTTGGGGGGGCAGAAGGTGGTTATGTAAGAATGGGACAGTTATTGGTGGAGGTGGAGGGGCAGTGTGGGGGGAGGGGCGGGTCGTTCTGCAGCTGCAGAAAGTCACCGCTGTGGGGGGGGTGTGGTGGGGCCTTGAGGTGGTACAGGGCAAAGAATGGCCCAGGGCAGAGGGGCCCTGTGCACCAAGGATGGGAAGGCCTAGGAAACTGTGCCCTTGTGTTCATTAGGCTGAGGGCGGAGCCTTGCAGGCCTGTGCCTGCACCTGGCTGCCTGACTTCACTCCACCATGATGCAGCAGGTCAGGCCCCTAGACTTTGCTCCACCTTGATGTCCACACCATACTGAAACTTGGATCCCTCTCGACATCATCCTTCCGAGCACTGTAAGTAAGGGGGTAGGTGGTGGCAGATGACCTTGGAGGGCCTGCTAGGCTAGGGGGCACTCTTGTAGGCTGTGTCAAAGTAAAAATAATTGAGATTTAATTAAACTCCTGGCAATGTTGCCTCAAGGGAGTGGCATCTGTTTCAGCTTTATTGTGTGGAAAATTTACTGCAGTCACAGGGTGGGAATGAAATATAAATAAGGAGATAGAAGGCTATTAGTATACATTGCGGGGGGGCAGATGGCAGTTATTTTAGAATGGGGCAGGTATTTGTGTAGCTAGAGGGTCTGTGCGGGGGGAGGGGAGAGGAGGGGCGTTCTGCAGCTTTACCAGTCAGGGCTGTGGGGGGGTGTGGTGGAGCCTAGAGGTGGTGCAGGGTAGAAGAATGGCCTAGGAAAGAGGGGCCCCCTGCACCAAGGATGGGAAGGCCTAGGAAACTGTGCCTTTGTGTCCTTCAGGCTGGGGGCGGAGCCTTGCAGGCCTGTGCCTGGATGCCCGACTTCACTCCACCATGATGGAGGAGGCCAGGCCCCTAGACTTTGCTCCACCTTAATGCCCACACCATAGGAAAAGTAGATCCCTTTTGACATCATCCTTCCGAGCAATGTAAGTAAGGGGGTAGGTGTTGGCAGATGACCTTGGAGGGCCTGCTTGGCTAGCTGGCACCATTGTAGGCTGTCAAAGTAAATATTTGAGATTTACTCGAAAACTCCTGGCAAGGTTGCCTCAAGGGAGTGGCATCTGTTTTAGCTTTATTTTGTGGGGAATTAACTGCAGTCACAGGGTGGGAGTGAAATATAAATAAGGAGATAGAAGGGTATTACTACACCTTGGGGGGGGAAGATGGCAGTTATTTTAGAATGGGGCAGGTATTTGTGGAAGTGCAGGGGCTGTGCGGGGGGAGGGGATGGGATGGGCGTTCTGCAGCTTTAGCCTGTCCGGGCTGTTCTGGGGAGGGTGTGGTGGGGCCTAGAAGTGGTGCAAGGCAGAAGAATGGCCCAGGGCAGAGGGTCCCCTTGCACCAAGGATGGGAAGGCCTAGGAAACTGTTCCTTTGTGTCCTTTAGGATGGTGGCGGAGCCTTGCAGGCCTGCGCCTGCGCCTGGATGCCTGACTTCATTCCACCATGATGCAGCAGGCCAGGCTCCTAGAATTTGCTCAAGCTTGATGCACACACCATAAGAAAACTTGTGTCCCTCTTGTCATCATCCTTCAGAGCACTGTAAGTAAGGGGTTAGGTGGTGGCAGATGACCTTGGAGGGCCTGGTAGGCTAGGGGGCACCCTTGTAGGCTGTGTCAAAGTAAAAATAATTGAGATTTAATTAAACTCCTGGCAATGTTGCCTCAAGGGAGTGGCATCTGTTTCAGCTTTATTGTGTGGAAAATTTACTGCAGTCACAGGGTGGGAATGAAATATAAATAAGGAGATAGAAGGCTATTAGTATACATTGCGGGGGGGCAGAATGCAGTTATTTTAGAATGGGGCAGGTATTTGTGTAGCTAGAGGGTCTGTGCTGGGAGAGGGGAGGGGAGGGGCTTTCTGCAGCTTTAGCTAGTCAGTGCTGTGGGGGGGTGTGGTGGGGCCTTGAGGTGGTGCAGGGTAGAAGAATGGCCTAGGGCAGAGGGGCCCCCTGCACCAAGGATGGGAAGGCCTAGGAAACTGTGCCTTTGTGTCCTTTAGGCTGGGGGCGGAGCCTTGCAGGCCTGGGCCTGGATGCCCGACTTCACTCCACCATGATGCAGCAGGCCAGGCCCCTAGACTTTGCTCCACCTTGATGCCACACCATAGGAAACTTGGATCTCTCTTGACATCATCCTTCCGAGCAATGTAAGTAAGGTGGTAGGTAGTGGCAGATGATTTTGGAGGGCCTGCTACGCTAGCTGGCACCATTGTAGGCTGTCAAAGTAAATATTTGAGATTTAATTGAAAACTCTTGGCAAGGTTGCCTCAAGGGAGTGGCATCTGTTTTAGCTTTATCGTGTGGAGAATTAAGTGCAGTCACAGGGTGGGAGTGAAATATAAATAAGGAGATAGAAGGCTATTACTACACCTTGGGGGGGGCAGATGGCAGTTATTTTAGAATGGGGCAGGTATTTGTGGAAGTGGAGGGGCTGTGCGGGGGGAGGGGATGCGACGGGCGTTCTGCAGCTTTAGCCAGTCAGTGCTGTGGGGGGGTGTGGTGGGGCCTAGAGGTGGTACAGGGCTGAAGAATGGCCCAGGGCAGAGGGGCCCCTTGCACCAAGGATGGGAATGCCTAGGAAACTGTTCCTTTGTGTCCTTTAGGATGGTGGCAGAGCCTTGCAGGCCTGCGCCTGCGCCTGGATGCCTGACTTCATTCCACCATGATGCAGCAGGCCAGGCTCCTAGACTTTGCTCCAGCTTGATGCCCACACCATAAGAAAACTTGTATCCCTCTTGTCATCATCCTTCAGAGCACTGTAAGTAAGGGGGTAGGTGGTGGCAGATGACCTGGTAGGCTAGGGGGCACCCTTGTAGGCTGTGTCAAAGTAAAAGTAATTGAGATTTAATTAAACTCTTGGCAATGTTGCCTCAAGGGAGTGGCATCTGTTTCAGCTTTATTGTGTGGAAAATTTATTGCAGTCACAGGGTGGGAATGAAATATAAATAAGGAGATAGAAGGCTATTAGTATACATTGCGGGGGGGCAGATGGCAGTTATTTTAGAATGGGGCAGGTATTTGTGTAGCTAGAGGGTCTGTGCGGGGGGAGGGGAGAGGAGGGGCGTTCTGCAGCTTTAGCCAGTCAGGGCAGTGGGGGGGTGTGGTGGGGCCTAGAGGTGGTGCAGGGTAGAAGAATGGCCTAGGAAAGAGGGGCCCCCTGCACCAAGGATGGGAAGGCCTAGGAAACTGTGCCTTTGTGTCCTTCAGGCTGGGGGCGGAGCCTTGCAGGCCTGTGCCTGGATGCCCGACTTCACTCCACCATGATGGAGGAGGCCAGGCCCCTAGACTTTGCTCCACCTTCATGCCCACACCATAGGAAAAGTAGATCCCTTTTGACATCATCCTTCCGAGCAATGTAAGTAAGGGGGTAGGTGGTGGCAGATGACCTTGGAGGGCCTGCTTGGATAGCTGGCACCATTGTAGGCTGTCAAAGTAAATATTTGAGATTTACTCGAAAACTCCTGGCAAGGTTGTCTCAAGGGAGTGGCATCTGTTTTAGCTTTATTTTGTGGGAAATTAACTGCAGTCACAGGGTGGGAGTGAAATATAAATAAGGAGATAGAAGGGTATTACTACACCTTGGGGGGGGAAGATGGCAGTTATTTTAGAATGGGGCAGGTATTTGTGGAAGTGCAGGGGCTGTGCGGGGGGAGGGGATGGGATGGGCGTTCTGCAGCTTTAGCCAGTCAGGGCTGTTCTGGGGAGGGTGTGGTGGGGCCTAGAAGTGGTGCAAGGCAGAAGAATGGCCCAGGGCAGAGGGTCCCCTTGCACCAAGGATGGGAAGGCCTAGGAAACTGTTCCTTTGTGTCCTTTAGGATGGTGGCGGAGCCTTGCAGGCCTGTGCCTGCGCCTGGATGCCTGACTTCATTCCACCATGATGCAGCAGGCCAGGCTCCTAGAATTTGCTCAAGCTTGATGCACACACCATAAGAAAACTTGTGTCCCTCTTGTCATCATCCTTCAGAGCACTGTAAGTAAGGGGTTAGGTGGTGGCAGATGACCTTGGAGGGCCTGGTAGGCTAGGGGGCACCCTTGTAGGCTGTGTCAAAGTAAAAATAATTGAGATTTAATTAAACTCCTGGCAATGTTGCCTCAAGGGAGTGGCATCTGTTTCAGCTTTATTGTGTGGAAAATTTACTGCAGTCACAGGGTGGGAATGAAATATAAATAAGGAGATAGAAGGCTATTAGTATACATTGCGGAGGGGCAGATGGCAGTTATTTTAGAATGGGGCAGGTATTTGTGTAGCTAGAGGGTCTGTGCTGGGAGAGGGGAGGGGAGGGGCGTTCTGCAGCTTTAGCTAGTCAGTGCTGTGGGGGGTTGTGGTGGGGCCTTGAGGTGGTGCAGGGTAGAAGAATGGCCTAGGGCAGAGGGGCCCCCTGCACCAAGGATGGGAAGGCCTAGGAAACTGTGCCTTTGTGTCCTTTAGGCTGGCGGCGGAGCCTTGCAGGCCTGTGCCTGGATGCCCGACTTCACTCCACCATGATGCAGCAGGCCAGGCCCCTAGACTTTGCTCCACCTTGATGCCCACACCATAGAAAACTTGGATCCCTCTTGACATCATCCTTCCGAGCAATGTAAGTAAGGTGGTAGGTAGTGGCAGATGATTTTGGAGGGCCTGCTAGGCTAGCTGGCACCATTGTAGGCTGTCAAAGTAAATATTTGAGATTTAATTGAAAACTCTTGGCAAGGTTGCCTCAAGGGAGTGGCATCTGTTTTAGCTTTATCTTGTGGAGAATTAAGTGCAGTCACAGGGTGGGAGTGAAATATAAATAAGGAGATAGAAGGCTATTACTACACCTTGGGGGGGGCAGATGGCAGTTATTTTAGAATGGGGCAGGTATTTGTGGAAGTGGAGGGGCTGTGCGGGGGGAGGGGATGCGACGGGCGTTCTGCAGCTTTAGCCAGTCAGTGCTGTGGGGGGGTGTGGTGGGGCCTAGAGGTGGTACAGGGCTGAAGAATGGCCCAGGGCAGAGGGGCCCCTTGCACCAAGGATGGGAATGCCTAGGAAACTGTTCCTTTGTGTCCTTTAGGATGGTGGCAGAGCCTTGCAGGCCTGCGCCTGCGCCTGGATGCCTGACTTCATTCCACCATGATGCAGCAGGCCAGGCTCCTAGACTTTGCTCCAGCTTGATGCCCACACCATAAGAAAACTTGTATCCCTCTTGTCATCATCCTTCAGAGCACTGTAAGTAAGGGGGTAGGTGGTGGCAGATGACCTTGGAGGGCCTGGTAGGCTAGGGGGCACCCTTGTAGGCTGTGTCAAAGTAAAAATAATTGAGATTTAATTAAACTCCTGGCAATGTTGCCTCAAGGGATTGGCATCTGTTTCAGCTTTATTGTGTGGAAAATTTACTGCAGTCACAGGGTGGGAATGAAATATAAATAAGGAGATAGAAGGCTATTAGTATACATTGCGGGGGGGCAGATGGCAGTTATTTTAGAATGGGGCAGGTATTTGTGTAGCTAGAGGGTCTGTGCGGGGGGAGGGGAGAGGAGGGGCGTTCTGCAGCTTTAGCCAGTCAGGGCTGTGGGGGGGTGTGGTGGGGCCTAGAGGTGGTGCAGGGTAGAAGAATGGCCTAGGAAAGAGGGGCCCCCTGCACCAAGGATGGGAAGGCCTAGGAAACTGTGCCTTTGTGTCCTTCAGGCTGGGGGCGGAGCCTTGCAGGCCTGTGCCTGGATGCCCGACTTCACTCCACCATGATGGAGGAGGCCAGGCCCCTAGACTTTGCTCCACCTTCATGCCCACACCATAGGAAAAGTAGATCCCTTTTGACATCATCCTTCCGAGCAATGTAAGTAAGGGGGTAGGTGGTGGCAGATGACCTTGGAGGGCCTGCTTGGCTAGCTGGCACCATTGTAGGCTGTCAAAGTAAATATTTGAGATTTACTCGAAAACTCGCTGGCAAGGTTGCCTCAAGGGAGTGGCATCTGTTTTAGCTTTATTTTGTGGGGAATTAACTGCAGTCACAGGATGGGAGTGAAATATAAATAAGGAGATAGAAGGGTATTACTACACCTTGGGGGGGGAAGATGGCAGTTATTTTAGAATGGGGCAGGTATTTGTGGAAGTGCAGGGGCTGTGCGGGGGGAGGGGATGGGATGGGCGTTCTGCAGCTTTAGCCAGTCAGGGCTGTTCTGGGGAGGGTGTGGTGGGGCCTAGAAGTGGTGCAAGGCAGAAGAATGGCCCAGGGCAGAGGGTCCCCTTGCACCAAGGATGGGAAGGCCTAGGAAACTGTTCCTTTGTGTCCTTTAGGATGGTGGCGGAGCCTTGCAGGCCTGCGCCTGCGCCTGGATGCCTGACTTCATTCCACCATGATGCAGCAGGCCAGGCTCCTAGAATTTGCTCAAGCTTGATGCACACACCATAAGAAAACTTGTGTCCCTCTTGTCATCATCCTTCAGAGCACTGTAAGTAAGGGGTTAGGTGGTGGCAGATGACCTTGGAGGGCCTGGTAGGCTAGGGGGCACCCTTGTAGGCTGTGTCAAAGTAAAAATAATTGAGATTTAATTAAACTCCTGGCAATGTTGCCTCAAGGGAGTGGCATCTGTTTCAGCTTTATTGTGTGGAAAATTTACTGCAGTCACAGGGTGGGAATGAAATATAAATAAGGAGATAGAAGGCTATTAGTATACATTGCGGAGGGGCAGATGGCAGTTATTTTAGAATGGGGCAGGTATTTGTGTAGCTAGAGGGTCTGTGCTGGGAGAGGGGAGGGGAGGGGCGTTCTGCAGCTTTAGCTAGTCAGTGCTGTGGGGGGGTGTGGTGGGGCCTTGAGGTGGTGCAGGGTAGAAGAATGGCCTAGGGCAGAGGGGCCCCCTGCACCAAGGATGGGAAGGCCTAGGAAACTGTGCCTTTGTGTCCTTTAGGCTGGGGGCGGAGCCTTGCAGGCCTGTGCCTGGATGCCCGACTTCACTCCACCATGATGCAGCAGGCCAGGCCCCTAGACTTTGCTCCACCTTGATGCCCACACCATAGGAAACTTGGATCCCTCTTGACATCATCCTTCCGAGCAATGTAAGTAAGGTGGTAGGTAGTGGCAGATGATTTTGGAGGGCCTGCTAGGCTAGCTGGCACCATTGTAGCCTGTCAAAGTAAATATTTGAGATTTAATTGAAAACTCTTGGCAAGGTTGCCTCAAGGGAGTGGCATCTGTTTTAGCTTTATCGTGTGGAGAATTAAGTGCAGTCACAGGGTGGGAGTGAAATATAAATAAGGAGATAGAAGGCTATTACTACACCTTGGGGGGGGCAGATGGCAGTTATTTTAGAATGGGGCAGGTATTTGTGGAAGTGGAGGGGCTGTGCGGGGGGAGGGGATGCGACGGGCGTTCTGCAGCTTTAGCCAGTCAGTGCTGTGGGGGGGTGTGGTGGGGCCTAGAGGTGGTACAGGGCTGAAGAATGGCCCAGGGCAGAGGGGCCCCTTGCACCAAGGATGGGAATGCCTAGGAAACTGTTCCTTTGTGTCCTTTAGGATGGTGGCAGAGCCTTGCAGGCCTGCGCCTGCGCCTGGATGCCTGACTTCATTCCACCATGATGCAGCAGGCCAGGCTCCTAGACTTTGCTCCAGCTTGATGCCCACACCATAAGAAAACTTGTATCCCTCTTGTCATCATCCTTCAGAGCACTGTAAGTAAGGGGGTAGGTGGTGGCAGATGACCTTGGAGGGCCTGGTAGGCTAGGGGGCACCCTTGTAGGCTGTGTCAAAGTAAAAATAATTGAGATTTAATTAAACTCCTGGCAATGTTGCCTCAAGGGAGTGGCATCTGTTTCAGCTTTATTGTGTGGAAAATTTACTGCAGTCACAGGGTGGGAATGAAATATAAATAAGGAGATAGAAGGCTATTAGTATACATTGCGGAGGGGCACATGGCAGTTATTTTAGAATGGGGCAGGTATTTGTGTAGCTAGAGGGTCTGTGCTGGGAGAGGGGAGGGGAGGGGCGTTCTGCAGCTTTAGCTAGTCAGTGCTGTGGGGGGGTGTGGTGGGGCCTTGAGGTGGTGCAGGGTAGAAGAATGGCCTAGGGCAGAGGGGCCCCCTGCACCAAGGATGGGAAGGCCTAGGAAACTGTGCCTTTGTGTCCTTGAGGCTGGGGGCGGAGCCTTGCAGGGCTGTGCCTGGATGCCCGACTTCACTCCACCATGATGCAGCAGGCCAGGCCCCTAGACTTTGCTCCACCTTGATGCCCACACCATAGGAAACTTGGATCCCTCTTGACATCATCCTTCCGAGCAATGTAAGTAAGGTGGTAGGTAGTGGCAGATGATTTTGGAGGGCCTGCTAGGCTAGCTGGCACCATTGTAGCCTGTCAAAGTAAATATTTGAGATTTAATTGAAAACTCTTGGCAAGGTTGCCTCAAGGGAGTGGCATCTGTTTTAGCTTTATCGTGTGGAGAATTAAGTGCAGTCACAGGGTGGGAGTGAAATATAAATAAGGAGATAGAAGGCTATTACTACACCTTGGGGGGGGCAGATGGCAGTTATTTTAGAATGGGGCAGGTATTTGTGGAAGTGGAGGGGCTGTGCGGGGGGAGGGGATGCGACGGGCGTTCTGCAGCTTTAGCCAGTCAGTGCTGTGGGGGGGTGTGGTGGGGCCTAGAGGTGGTACAGGGCTGAAGAATGGCCCAGGGCAGAGGGGCCCCTTGCACCAAGGATGGGAATGCCTAGGAAACTGTTCCTTTGTGTCCTTTAGGATGGTGGCAGAGCCTTGCAGGCCTGCGCCTGCGCCTGGATGCCTGACTTCATTCCACCATGATGCAGCAGGCCAGGCTCCTAGACTTTGCTCCAGCTTGATGCCCACACCATAAGAAAACTTGTATCCCTCTTGTCATCATCCTTCAGAGCACTGTAAGTAAGGGGGTAGGTGGTGGCAGATGACCTTGGAGGGCCTGGTAGGCTAGGGGGCACTCTTGTAGGCTGTGTCAAAGTAAAAATAATTGAGATTTAATTAAACTCCTGGCAATGTTGCCTCAAGGGAGTGGCATCTGTTTCAGCTTTATTGTGTGGAAAATTTACTGCAGTCACAGGGTGGGAATGAAATATAAATAAGGAGATAGAAGGCTATTAGTATACATTGCGGGGGGGCAGATGGCAGTTATTTTAGAATGGGGCAGGTATTTGTGTAGCTAGAGGGTCTGTGCGGGGGGAGGGGAGAGGAGGGGCGTTCTGCAGCTTTAGCCAGTCAGGGCTGTGGGGGGGTGTGGTGGGGCCTAGAGGTGGTGCAGGGTAGAAGAATGGCCTAGGAAAGAGGGGCCCCCTGCACCAAGGATGGGAAGGCCTAGGAAACTGTGCCTTTGTGTCCTTCAGGCTGGCGGCGGAGCCTTGCAGGCCTGTGCCTGGATGCCCGACTTCACTCCACCATGATGGAGGAGGCCAGGCCCCTAGACTTTGCTCCACCTTCATGCCCACACCATAGGAAAAGTAGATCCCTTTTGACATCATCCTTCCGAGCAATGTAAGTAAGGGGGTAGGTGGTGGCAGATGACCTTGGAGGGCCTGCTTGGCTAGCTGGCACCATTGTAGGCTGTCAAAGTAAATATTTGAGATTTACTCGAAAACTCCTGGCAAGGTTGCCTCAAGGGAGTGGCATCTGTTTTAGCTTTATTTTGTGGGGAATTAACTGCAGTCACAGGGTGGGAGTGAAATATAAATAAGGAGATAGAAGGGTATTACTACACCTTGGGGGGGGAAGATGGCAGTTATTTTAGAATGGGGCAGGTATTTGTGGAAGTGCAGGGGCTGTGCGGGGGGAGGGGATGGGATGGGCGTTCTGCAGCTTTAGCCAGTCAGGGCTGTTCTGGGGAGGGTGTGGTGGGGCCTAGAAGTGGTGCAAGGCAGAAGAATGGCCCAGGGCAGAGGGTCCCCTTGCACCAAGGATGGGAAGGCCTAGGAAACTGTTCCTTTGTGTCCTTTAGGATGGTGGCGGAGCCTTGCAGGCCTGCGCCTGCGCCTGGATGCCTGACTTCATTCCACCATGATGCAGCAGGCCAGGCCCCTAGACTTTGCTCCACCTTGATGCCACACCATAGGAAACTTGGATCCCTCTTGACATCATCCTTCCGAGCAATGTAAGTAAGGTGGTAGGTAGTGGCAGATGATTTTGGAGGGCCTGCTAGGCTAGCTGGCACCAATGTAGGCTGTCAAAGTAAATATTTGAGATTTAATTGAAAACTCTTGGCAAGGTTGCCTCAAGGGAGTGGCATCTGTTTTAGCTTTATCGTGTGGAGAATTAAGTGCAGTCACAGGGTGGGAGTGAAATATAAATAAGGAGATAGAAGGCTATTACTACACCTTGGGGGGGGCAGATGGCAGTTATTTTAGAATGGGGCAGGTATTTGTGGAAGTGGAGGGTCTGTGCGGGGGGAGGGGATGCGACGGGCGTTCTGCAGCTTTAGCCAGTCAGTGCTGTGGGGGGGTGTGGTGGGGCCTAGAGGTGGTATAGGGCTGAAGAATGGCCCAGGGCAGAGGGGCCCCTTGCACCAAGGATGGGAATGCCTAGGAAACTGTTCCTTTGTGTCCTTTAGGATGGTGGCAGAGCCTTGCAGGCCTGCGCCTGCGCCTGGATGCCTGACTTCATTCCACCATGATGCAGCAGGCCAGGCTCCTAGACTTTGCTCCAGCTTGATGCCCACACCATAAGAAAACTTGTATCCCTCTTGTCATCATCCTTCAGAGCACTGTAAGTAAGGGGGTAGGTGGTGGCAGATGACCTTGGAGGGCCTGGTAGGCTAGGGGGCACCCTTGTAGGCTGTGTCAAAGTAAAAATAATTGAGATTTAATTAAACTCCTGGCAATGTTGCCTCCAGGGAGTGGCATCTGTTTCAGCTTTATTGTGTGGAAAATTTATTGCAGTCACAGGGTGGGAATGAAATATAAATAAGGAGATAGAAGGCTATTAGTATACATTGCGGGGGGGCAGATGGCAGTTATTTTAGAATGGGGCAGGTATTTGTGTAGCTAGAGGGTCTGTGCGGGGGGAGGGGAGAGGAGGGGCGTTCTGCAGCTTTAGCCAGTCAGGGCAGTGGGGGGGTGTGGTGGGGCCTAGAGGTGGTGCAGGGTAGAAGAATGGCCTAGGAAAGAGGGGCCCCCTGCACCAAGGATGGGAAGGCCTAGGAAACTGTGCCTTTGTGTCCTTCAGGCTGGGGGCGGAGCCTTGCAGGCCTGTGCCTGGATGCCCGACTTCACTCCACCATGATGGAGGAGGCCAGGCCCCTAGACTTTGCTCCACCTTCATGCCCACACCATAGGAAAAGTAGATCCCTTTTGACATCATCCTTCCGAGCAATGTAAGTAAGGGGGTAGGTGGTGGCAGATGACCTTGGAGGGCCTGCTTGGCTAGCTGGCACCATTGTAGGCTGTCAAAGTAAATATTTGAGATTTACTCGAAAACTCCTGGCAAGGTTGCCTCAAGGGAGTGGCATCTGTTTTAGCTTTATTTTGTGGGGAATTAACTGCAGTCACAGGGTGGGAGTGAAATATAAATAAGGAGATAGAAGGGTATTACTACACCTTGGGGGGGGAAGATGGCAGTTATTTTAGAATGGGGCAGGTATTTGTGGAAGTGCAGGGGCTGTGCGGGGGGAGGGGATGGGATGGGCGTTCTGCAGCTTTAGCCTGTCCGGGCTGTTCTGGGGAGGGTGTGGTGGGGCCTAGAAGTGGTGCAAGGCAGAAGAATGGCCCAGGGCAGAGGGTCCCCTTGCACCAAGGATGGGAAGGCCTAGGAAACTGTTCCTTTGTGTCCTTTAGGATGGTGGCGGAGCCTTGCAGGCCTGCGCCTGCGCCTGGATGCCTGACTTCATTCCACCATGATGCAGCAGGCCAGGCTCCTAGAATTTGCTCAAGCTTGATGCACACACCATAAGAAAACTTGTGTCCCTCTTGTCATCATCCTTCAGAGCACTGTAAGTAAGGGGTTAGGTGGTGGCAGATGACCTTGGAGGGCCTGGTAGGCTAGGGGGCACCCTTGTAGGCTGTGTCAAAGTAAAAATAATTGAGATTTAATTAAACTCCTGGCAATGTTGCCTCAAGGGAGTGGCATCTGTTTCAGCTTTATTGTGTGGAAAATTTACTGCAGTCACAGGGTGGGAATGAAATATAAATAAGGAGATAGAAGGCTATTAGTATACATTGCGGAGGTGCAGATGGCAGTTATTTTAGAATGGGGCAGGTATTTGTGTAGCTAGAGGGTCTGTGCTGGGAGAGGGGAGGGGAGGGGCGTTCTGCAGCTTTAGCTAGTCAGTGCTGTGGGGGGGTGTGGTGGGGCCTTGAGGTGGTGCAGGGTAGAAGAATGGCCTAGGGCAGAGGGGCCCCCTGCACCAAGGATGGGAAGGCCTAGGAAACTGTGCCTTTGTGTCCTTTAGGCTGGGGGCGGAGCCTTGCAGGCCTGTGCCTGGATGCCCGACTTCACTCCACCATGATGCAGCAGGCCAGGCCCCTAGACTTTGCTCCACCTTGATGCCCACACCATAGGAAACTTGGATCCCTCTTGACATCATCCTTCCGAGCAATGTAAGTAAGGTGGTAGGTAGTGGCAGATGATTTTGGAGGGCCTGCTAGGCTAGCTGGCACCATTGTAGGCTGTCAAAGTGAATATTTGAGATTTAATTGAAAACTCTTGGCAAGGTTGCCTCAAGGGAGTGGCATCTGTTTTAGCTTTATCGTGTGGAGAATTAAGTGCAGTCACAGGGTGGGAGTGAAATATAAATAAGGAGATAGAAGGCTATTACTACACCTTGGGGGGGGCAGATGGCAGTTATTTTAGAATGGGGCAGGTATTTGTGGAAGTGGAGGGGCTGTGCGGGGGGAGGGGATGCGACGGGCGTTCTGCAGCTTTAGCCAGTCAGTGCTGTGGGGGGGTGTGGTGGGGCCTAGAGGTGGTACAGGGCTGAAGAATGGCCCAGGGCAGAGGGGCCCCTTGCACCAAGGATGGGAATGCCTAGGAAACTGTTCCTTTGTGTCCTTTAGGATGGTGGCAGAGCCTTGCAGGCCTGCGCCTGCGCCTGGATGCCTGACTTCATTCCACCATGATGCAGCAGGCCAGGCTCCTAGACTTTGCTCCAGCTTGATGCCCACACCATAGAAAACTTTGTATCCCTCTTGTCATCATCCTTCAGAGCACTGTAAGTAAGGGGGTAGGTGGTGGCAGATGACCTTGGAGGCCTGGTAGGCTAGGGGGCACCCTTGTAGGCTGTGTCAAAGTAAAAATAATTGAGATTTAATTAAACTCCTGGCAATGTTGCCTCAAGGGAGTGGCATCTGTTTCAGCTTTATTGTGTGGAAATTTACTGCAGTCACAGGGTGGGAATGAAATATAAATAAGGAGATAGAAGGCTATTAGTATACATTGCGGAGGGGCACATGGCAGTTATTTTAGAATGGGGCAGGTATTTGTGTAGCTAGAGGGTCTGTGCTGGGAGAGGGGAGGGGAGGGGCGTTCTGCAGCTTTAGCTAGTCAGTGCTGTGGGGGGGTGTGGTGGGGCCTTGAGGTGGTGCAGGGTAGAAGAATGGCCTAGGGCAGAGGGGCCCCCTGCACCAAGGATGGGAAGGCCTAGGAAACTGTGCCTTTGTGTCCTTGAGGCTGGGGGCGGAGCCTTGCAGGGCTGTGCCTGGATGCCCGACTTCACTCCACCATGATGCAGCAGGCCAGGCCCCTAGACTTTGCTCACCTTGATGCCACACCATAGGAAACTTGGATCCCTCTTGACATCATCCTTCCGAGCAATGTAAGTAAGGTGGTAGGTAGTGGCAGATGATTTTGGAGGGCCTGCTAGGCTAGCTGGCACCATTGTAGCCTGTCAAAGTAAATATTTGAGATTAATTGAAAACTCTTGGCAAGGTGCCTCAAGGAGTGGCATCTGTTTTTAGCTTTATCGTGTGGAGAATTAAGTGCAGTCACAGGGTGGGAGTGAAATATAAATAAGGAGATAGAAGGCTATTACTACACCTTGGGGGGGCAGATGGCAGTTATTTAGAATGGGGCAGGTATTTGTGGAAGTGGAGGGGCTGTGCGGGGGGAGGGGATGCGGACGGGCGTTCTGCAGCTTTTAGCCAGTCAGTGCTGTGGGGGGGTGTGGTGGGGCTAGAGGTGGTACAGGGCTGAAGAATGGCCCAGGGCAGAGGGGCCCCTTGCACCAAGGATGGGAATGCCTAGGAAACTGTTCCTTTGTGTCCTTTAGGATGGTGGCAGAGCCTTGCAGGCCTGCGCCTGCGCCTGGATGCCTGACTTCATTCCACCATGATGCAGCAGGCCAGGCTCCTAGACTTTGCTCCAGCTTGATGCCCACACCATAAGAAAACTTGTATCCCTCTTGTCATCATCCTTCAGAGCACTGTAAGTAAGGGGGTAGGTGGTGGCAGATGACCTTGGAGGGCCTGGTAGGCTAGGGGGCACTCTTGTAGGCTGTGTCAAAGTAAAAATAATTGAGATTTAATTAAACTCCTGGCAATGTTGCCTCAAGGGGAGTGGCATCTGTTTCAGCTTTTATTGTGTGGAAAATTTACTGCAGTCACAGGGTGGGAATGAAATATAAATAAGGAGATAGAAGGCTATTAGTATACATTGCGGGGGCAGCTGGCAGTTATTTTAGAATGGGGCAGGTTGTGTAGCTAGAGGGTCTGTGCGGGGGGAGGGGAGAGGAGGGGCGTTCTGCAGCTTTAGCCAGTCAGGGCTGTGGGGGGGTGTGGTGGGGCCTAGAGGTGGGTGCAGGGTAGAAGAATGGCCTAGGAAAGAGGGGCCCCTGCACAAGGATGGGAAGGCCTAGGAAACTGTGCCTTTTGTGTCCTTCAGGCTGGCGGCGGAGCCTTGCAGGCCTGTGCCTGGATGCCCGACTTCACTCCACCATGATGGAGAGGAGGCCAGGCCCTAGACTTTGCTCCACCTTCATGCCCACACCATAGGAAAAGTAGATCCCTTTTGACATAATCCTTCCGAGCAATGTAAGTAAGGGGGTAGGTGGTGGCAGATGACCTTGGAGGGCCTGCTTGGCTAGCTGGCACCATTGAGGCTGTCAAAGTAAATAATTTGAGATTTACTCGAAAACTCCTGGCAAGGTTGCCTCAAGGGAGTGGCATCTGTTTTAGCTTTATTTTGTGGGGAATTAACTGCAGTCACAGGGTGGGAGTGAAATATAAATAAGGAGATAGAAGGGTATTACTACACCTTGGGGGGGGAAGATGGCAGTTATTTTAGAATGGGGCAGGTATTTGTGGAAGTGCAGGGGCTGTGCGGGGGGAGGGGATGGGATGGGCGTTCTGCAGCTTTAGCCAGTCAGGGCTGTTTGGGGGAGGGTGTGGTGGGGCCTAGAAGTGGGTGCAAGGCAGAAGAATGGCCCAGGGCAGAGGGTCCCCTTGCACCAAGGATGGGAAGGCCTAGGAAACTGTTCCTTTGTGTCCTTTAGGATGGTGGCGGAGCCTTGCAGGCCTGCGCCTGCGCCTGGATGCCTGACTTCATTCCACCATGATGCAGCAGGCCAGGCCCCTAGACTTTGCTCCACCTTGATGCCACACCATAGGAAACTTGGATCCCCTCTTGACATCATCCTTCCGAGCAATGTAAGTAAGGTGGTAGGTAGTGGCAGATGATTTTGGAGGGCCTGCTAGGCTAGCTGGCACCAATGTAGGCTGTCAAAGTAAATATTTGAGATTTAATGAAAACTCTTGGCAAGGTTGCCTCAAGGAGTGGCATCTGTTTTAGCTTTATCGTGTGGAGAATTAAGTGCAGTCACAGGGTGGGAGTGAAATATAAATAAGGAGATAGAAGGCTATTACTACACCTTGGGGGGCAGATGGCAGTTATTTTAGAATGGGGCAGGTATTTGTGGGAAGTGGAGGGTCTGTGCGGGGGGAGGGGATGCGACGGGCGTTCTGCAGCTTTAGCCAGTCAGTGCTGTGGGGGGGTGTGGTGGGGCCTAGAGGTGGTATAGGGCTGAAGAATGGCCCCAGGGGCAGAGGGGCCCCTTGCACCAAGGATGGGAATGCCTAGGAAACTGTTCCTTTGTGTCCTTTAGGATGGTGGCAGAGCCTTGCAGGCC